>NC_088413.1:36539069-36611569 GCF_034236695.1 Oncorhynchus nerka | reverse complement strand
AAATAATTAACATCCAATCACATTAACCGTTACTCTCTCACGTTGGTATCTGTACTGATGGCGCAAAAGCCATGACAAGGAGACATAGTGGAGTGGTAACGCGTGTGCAAGCAGTTGCTCCCCGACGCCACTTGGGTACACTGCAGCATCCACCGAGAGGCTCTTTCTGCCAAGGGAATGCCTGACAGCTTGAAAGACGTTTTGAACACTAGTGAAAATGGTTAACTTTGTTAAAGCAAGGCCCCTGCACTATGCAATGATATGGCCAGCGACCATGTAACACTTTTATAACATACAGAAGTGCTCTGGTTAACAAGGGGCAAAGTATTGACACTTTTTTTTTTTTTTATTGAGAGATGAGCTTAAAGTTTTCTTTACTGACCATCATTTTCACTTGTCTGACTGCTTGCATGATGATGAGTTTCTCACACAACTGGCCTATCTGGGTGATGTTTTTTCTCACCTGATCTAAATCTACGATTACATTAATAAGGAGAACACACAGGTGTAAACAATCTTAGCTGCCGTATGTTTTTTTTGTGTGCAAATGAATTGAAGCTTACGGACAATGTCAAATGTGATATAGCGAAGCACCTGAGTGAGCTGGGTGCGCAATTACGCAGGTACTTTCCCGAAACGGATGACACAAACAACTTGATTCGTTATCCCTTTCTTGGCCCTGCCTCCAGTCCACTTACCGATATCTGAACAAGAGAGCCTCATTGAAATTGCAACAAGCTGTTCTGTGAAAATTGAATTTAATCAGAAGCCACTGTCAGATTTCTGGATTGGGCTGTGCTCAGAGTATCCTGCCTTAGGAAATGACGCTGTTAAGACACTGATGCCCTTTGCAAACACCTACCTATGTGAGAGTGGATTCTCGGCCCTCACTAGCATGACAACTACATACAGGCACAGACTGTGTGTGGAAAATGATTTGAGACTGTCTCAAATACAACCCAACATTGCAGAGTAATGTGCATCCTTTCAAGCACACCCTTCTCATTAACCTGTGGTGAGTTATTCACAATTTTCAATGAACAAATTAGGTTTTATATGTAAGATGGTTATTATTATATTATTATTTTGTCCTATAAGAGCTCGTTGTCACTTCCCACAAGCCGGGTTGTGACGAAAACTCACACTCATTCTTATGTTTAATAAACACATCATATAGTGTGTGTGGGGCAGGCTTACAATGATGGCAAAAAAACAACATCTGAGAATGTGCCGACTATAAAAAGGGACTATAAAAAGTTTGGGAAACACTGCACCACTGCCCTAGACCAATACCCTAACACTTCCAGTTTCTCAATGGACATACTGTCCTTTACCACTTGCCAGGACGTGATTGGGAATGAGATTTGGTTCTTAATTCACTTATCTGGTTAAATAAAGGTATACAAAAATACAGTACACCGTGCCCGAGCATAGTGGACACTTACATTATGGCAAGCCCATGGTGATGTCACCGCAATCAATGTCTCCGGTCCACCAAAGATGCAAGGGACAGTTAATGAATACCTCATGATAAGCTGTAGACCACACTATCTACTATCTAGAGTTCACATCTATATTATTCATAGCCATCTATTTACCATCAAAAAACCAATGCTGGTACTAAGACCACACTCAAACATCTGTATAAGGCCATAAGCAAACAAGAAAAAGCTCATCCAGAAGCGCCGCTTCTAGTGGCCGGGACTTTAATACAGGCTAACTTAAATCAGTTTTATCTCATTTCTACCAGCATGTCACATGTGCAACCAGAGGGGGAAAAAAACTCTAGACCACCCCCTCGCCACCCATTTGGCAAATCTGACCATAATTCAATCCTCCTGATTCCTGCTTACAAGCAAAAACTAAAGCAGGAAGTACCAGTGACTTGCTCAATACAAAAGTGTTCACTTCAGGACTTTATTGCTAGCAAAGACTGGAATATGTTCGGGTATTCATGCAACGGCATTGATGAGTATACCACCTCAGTCACCGGCTTCATCAATAAGTGCATCGATGACGTCGAAACTATTTCGGGCTACAAAAGGGAAACCCAGCCGCGACCTGCCCAGTGACCCGAGCCTACCAGACCGAGCGAAATGCCTTTCATGCTCGCTTTGAGGCAAACAACAATGAAGCATGCATGAGAGCACCGGCTGTTCCGGACGACTGTGTGATCACGCTCTCCGTAGCCGATGTGAACAAGATCTTTAATAAATAGGTCAACATTCACAAAGCCGCGGGGCCAGACAGATTACCAGGACGTGTACTCAAAGCATGAGCGGACCAACTGGCAAGTGTCTTACCTGACATTTTTAACCTCTCCCTGGCCGAGTCCGTAATACCTACATATTTCAAACAGACCCCCATAGTCCCTGTGCCCAAGAAAGAGGTAACCAGCCTAAATGATTACCACCCTGTAGCACTCAAGATTGTAGTCATGAAGTGCTTTGAAAGGCTGGTCATGGCTCATATCAACACCATCATGCCAGAAGCCCTAGACTCACACATACCGCCCCAACAGATCCACAGATGACATAATCTCAATCACACACCTGGAACACCTTGTGAGAACGCTGTTCATTGACTACAGCTCAGTGTTCAACACCATAGTGCCCATAAAGCTCATCACTAAGCTAAGTACCCTGGGAATAAACATCTCCCTCTGCAACTGGATCCTGGACTTCCTGACGGGCCACCCCCAGGTGATAAGAGTAGGCAACAACACATCTGCTACGCTGATCCGTAACACCGGGGCCCCTCAGGGGTGAGTACTTAGTCCACTCCTGTACTCCCTGTTCACCCACGACTGCGTGGCCAAGCACGACTCCAACACCATCATTATGTTTCCTGACGACAACGATGAGAAAGCCTATAGGGAGAAGGTCAGAGACCTGGCAGTGTGGTTCCAACCTCTCTCTCAATGTGAGCAAGACAAAAAAGCTGAACGTGGACTATAGGAAAGGGCCGAACAGGTCCCCATTAACATTGACGGGACTGAAGTGGAGCGGGTCGTGAGTTTCAAGTTCCTTGGTGTCCACATTACCAAAAAACAATCATTGTCCAAACACACCAAGACAGTCGTGAAGAGGGCACGGCAACATATTTTCCCCCTCAGGAGACTGAAAAGTTTTGGCACTGTAAGGTCTACTACACCCGTTGTATAAGGCGCATGTGGCAAATACAAATTGATTTGATTTGATTTGTTTGATGCCATTCCATTCGCTCCGTCCCAGCCATTATTATGAGCCATCCTCCCTCTCAGCAGCCTCCACTGATTTACATTTACCTTTTGGTCATTTAGCGGCCCTCTTATCCAGTGCTACTGTCAGTCAGTGCATTGAACTAAGGTTGGTAAAACAACCAATCACAGTCAAGTAAATAAAGCAGTGAATACAGTGAATACAGTGAATACTGTACTAGTAAGAAAAAAGAAGTGAGTGTCAGTGCGAGGAAGAACAACGGCAGTAGTCCCTCCGTCAGAAGAGAGAGAGAGAGCGGAGTCTAATAAATATCCAAGCTACGTGTCTCTCCAAGTCCTCCCTTGGCCTGCTGCGTCAACCCATTTTCTGCACAGAGCCGAGAGCATCTATCTACAAAGCAAACAGAGCAGGGGCGGCTAGGCTCACACATATAATCATTCCTTATACTCCTAGCTATCTGAAAGGTCCCCAATTGCCCACATTCGCCCACATCTACACTCAAATGCCTCGGGTGACATTACAGCGTTTCAATAGCGATATAGATAGTTTCGAGGTGAGGAGAAAAGGGTAAATTATCATAGCGATTGTGTAGGTAGTATTACCGGGGTGTGAATGACAGTTATTGTAAAAGGAGTGCTTCGGAGTGCTTTGAAAAGGTCGCCCAAAGTGTCTTTGGGGCTGTCACAGGAAACAGACATTTTCTCCAAACTGCCTTGAGGAGGTGTGTGTGCATGTGTGCTTGTGCATGTGTGTCCAGCATAATGGTCGAGAGGAACCATGTTCCGGACGTCACATTTTGGTTGGACCTTGTGTACAAATGACCAATAAAGTGATCTAAATTTGAATATATTGTGAAGGACATAGTCCAAATAAAAGCATTATCAGTGGATCTAAATGACCAAATGAAGTGACATGACTGATTGACTTACCTATCGAAGGTATTCAAATTGAAGGTGGTCAGAAGGAACACATGTGGGGAAGAGAGAGAAAAAGAAGTGACATTAGAATGAATAGCAACATATAGCTGAAATACGCTTTGAGACAGACACAGTATGCAATGCAGTTTCATGGCTTGACCTGTATAAACTGTATTCCATTCACAATGAGCCCGCGGTCCCATTCATTCATCCC
This sequence comes from Oncorhynchus nerka, assembly GCF_034236695.1. Taxonomy (NCBI): domain Eukaryota; kingdom Metazoa; phylum Chordata; class Actinopteri; order Salmoniformes; family Salmonidae; genus Oncorhynchus; species Oncorhynchus nerka. The sequence goes on along the minus strand of NC_088413.1, from coordinate 36,607,238 downwards.
ACTGGGTCTTCATTCTGGCTCTGCGGAGAGCCAAAATAAAGGTGAAAAGGGATGACGTGTGTGTGTGTGTGTGTGTGTGTGTGTGTGTGTGTGTGTTTATGTGCCCCACTCTCACCGCGGCACACATATTGTGGGATGGAAGGAGGACAGGCACGGCGTCCTGCTGCTCGCCTCACACACGTTTAAACACACACGTTTAAACACACACACGTGAACGTGTTCACTCCGCCAGTCTACCTTTATATATGATAGGGCAAGAGGTCAGGAGAAAAGAGCTAGAGTAAAGACGAAGAAAAGAGACAAGGCACATGCAATATTAATCAGACTCTCTTCCTCTCTCCCCCTCTCTCTCTCTCTTGCTCTCTCCCTCCCACTCCTGCCCTCTCCTATCAACCACTCATCTCCTCTCATTTCCCCTGCCTCTCTCTTTCTGTCCTATCTGCCTCTCCTCTCTCTCCCTCTCTCCCTACTGTTCCACCTGTCACTCTGGCTATTAAATCCCTGAGCCCCACTGACTGAGCAGGGTAATCCAGGTCAGAGCCTCGCTCCAGCAGCCGATATACTGCAGCTAGCCGGGCAGGGAGGGATGCAGAGAGGTAGGCAGGCCAGGTTGAAATTTATCCTGCCTCTAGTCTGGAATCAAATAGTGTTCAAAGCCTCAGACCCGTGTGGCATGCCGATACAACTTCTCTTTGACCCCAGAGTGGAGTGTGGAGGGAGGGAAGGAGAGGGAGGGATGGTGGTTCTATAAGAAGTCCTATGCGAGTTGCAGCTCTGTGATATTTGAGTGACTTCTAGCAGGTTTGACATTGGAGGTGGGGTACGACTGCAGACAAGGATTGTGTGTGTGTGTGTGTGTGTGTGTGTGTGTGTGTGTGTGTGTGTGTGTGTGTGTGTGTGTGTGTGTGTGTGTGTGTGTGTGTGTGTGTGTGTGTGTGTGTGTGTGTGTGTGTGTGTGTGTATGTGTGTGTGTGTGTAAGAAAGAAAGTGTAAGAGAGAGAGAAATAGGAACCACAGTAGGAAGTGGGCTAGTCCATCCAGCCATGGCTGCATCCCAAATGGCACCCTTATTCGCTTTATAGTGCAGTAGTTATAAGTAGTTAACAGTAGAGTGCAAATATAATCATATATGGTGGAATTATATATTATCTTCCCAGCAGGCAAGCCTGGGGGAAGGAAGCCTGGTTTGTAGACTTTTGATTCCGATCCACTATCTTCCTCCCTATGTTGGGGAGAGGGAGATCATTCTCTAGGGTTGCTGCCAGTCTAACCAATTGGAGGTCCACAGGGAAACCTAACGAGCTAGCAAATAACTAGAAGGACACCTTATTGCCCTAACTTGGAGCCCTAACTTGGAGCCAGTTACAATTTCCCTTCCCAGCTAGTTCCTAAACAAATGCAAAGGAAAGCGTGGAGAGAGGAAGCTGTTGCTATTCAGAGTGCCATGCCCTATTGGTTGGTGTGTGTGTGTGTGTGTGTGTGTGTGTGTGTGTGTGTGTGTGTGTGTGTGTGTGTGTGTGTGTGTGTGTGTGTGTGTGTGTGTGTGTGTGTGCCCGTCCAGCACTTTGACAATGAGAAAATGGGAAGAGACAGTGGCATTTATCTGCACCTTCCCCTCTAACAGAACAGACGGAACAGAAACATCTAACGGAATAAAAAAATGTAAGTTTTCTATCAAATGCTTCAGATCACTTGCGAGGAGAAGGAGAGAACAGCCGGCCCACATAAGACCCGTGAAGGGGGGGGGAGAGAGAGAGACAGAGAGAGAGAGAGAGAGAGAGAGAGACAGAGACAGAGACAGAGACAGAGAGAGAGAGAACTGTTTTGTTGCATAGCAACAACCGGACTGTCAGTTTCAATATCCCAATACGCAGATCCACTTCTAAACACGAGCTAACGTGATGCACACTCTCTCGTTTCTCGCTGTGTGTGCGCGCGTGTGTTCGCGTGCGCGCATGTGTGCATGCTTGTGTGACAGCTGGATACAAGCCCTGGTCACAATGGCTGCAGCTTTGAGACCCTGCTTCATCCGCCGCTGTAGTCACACACAACAACACAAACAAACAGCTCATTCAAAATCCCATTGATAAAACATCACGGAGCCTGAATAAGTCGACTATATTAACAAATCCCAACCAAACGTATCATGCCCACATGACTAAATGTATGTAGCTGTGCCCTTGTGATGTTCTGGTCTATTAATGTCATGATTTATGTTTCGTTTGGACCCCAGGAAGTGTAGATGTTGCATGTGCAGTATTTTAATGGGAATCCTAATAAGAACACAACAAATCCAAGCCGGCGCTTTTGTAATATACTATTCAGCAGACACTTTTATCTAAAGCTACTTACAGTGATGAGCACGGGTGGTCCCGGGGAATTGAACCCACCATCCTTGCACTGCAAAACGTCAAGCTCTACAAACAGAGCTACAGAGGACTAGAGAGGCCTACAGTGACGTACAGGGGTTGCATTGATATTGGGCTAAGTGAGTGGCACTGACCTCAAAGGGAGCCCGAATCAGTCTACTACAGGTGTATTAATGATCAAAACCAAACATAATGTAACATGGTTCAACACTACTGTACCACATCTAATGCGGGATTCCACTGACATTTTAATGAATTCAATGCAATGCAAGCTACTTTACGGCTTTGCCCACGGTGATGATGATGCTTCGACCTCATGTATTATTCATCCCATTAGAATGTGTGTAGTGTGATAATGATGCTCTATCTATACTGGGTTGTTGAGGATTGCCTGATCTAAAGGGCCTCCACAGAGGGAAGAGATGCATTGTGGGTTGTGGGTGTGTGTGTGTGTGTGTGTGTGTGTGTGTGTGTGTGTGTGTGTGTGTGTGTGTCGGGCGTTGGCTTCCACACTGCTTTCCTCATGGGGCTGTAGGTAGTAACAGTGCTGTACTGTTCTACGTAGAGAGTAAAAAGGCCCAAAGGCAACTCAGAGGAGTCTAATTGATGCTCTTTCTTGCTCAAGTAGCAGGAATTTAACCTTACAACACAGTGGAGGGGTCAATCCACAGCTGATACCATCAATGACTTACTGTTACATCCCACACACACACACACACACACACAGACAAAGAGAAGTCCACGCACACGCACTCACAGGAGACAGACAGACAGACAGACAGACAGACAGACAGACAGACAGACAGACAGACAGACAGACAGAGAGAAGTCCACGCACACACAGACAGACAGACAGACAGACAGACAGACAGACAGACAGACAGACAGACAGACAGACAGACAGACAGACAGACAGACAGACAGACAGACAGACAAAGAGAAGTCCACGCACACACACACGCACTCACAGGAGACAGACAGACAGACAGACAGACAGACAGACAGACAGACAGACAGACAGACAGACAGACAGACAGACAGACAGACAGACAGACAGACAGACAGACAGACAGAGAGAGAGAAGTCCACGCACACACACACACAGACAGACAGACAGACAGACAGACAGACAAAGAGAAGTCCACGCACACACACACACACACACACACAGACAGACAGACAGACAGACAGACAGACAGACAGACAAAGAGAAGTCCACACACACGCACACACAGACAGACAGACAGGCAGACAGACAGACAGAGAGAAGTCCAAGCGCACACACACACACAGACAGACAGACAAAGAGAAGTCCACAGACAGACAAAGAGAAGTCCACGCTTACACACACACACACAATGCATTTGATCAAGCTATGTAGCCTACTGATTCCTTCTTGATGAATGTTTTGTTGTTTCTCTGTAATACTAACCATAGTAATTTTATGAAGATGGCTTTGGCGAGCCAGCTAGATAGGTTCCCCATCTCCCGACCTCATAACTAGCTTCCAAGCCACTTCAGGCTACATATCAATCAAGTTAGAGTAGGTTGTTTAACTATCTTAGCTGGCATGTCTGCTAGCAATATTTTGCGCAGATTTTTAGCAGAGAAGCATATTTAGGGTTATGTTATGCCATTGTGGCAGTTGTACTAAACTCCTAAAGCATAAAAGTTATTAGAATCAATGTGCATCATTCATTACATTTTTACATAGAATTAGGCATAATGACTATATGGCTCTAGATTGCAGGAAATATAAAATTCTCCAACCTCCCCCCATCCATCCACACATACTTTGTGTCCCCTCTAAAACAATGCGTGCGTGACGCCCCTGCACATCCAAACACACATATTGTTCTGCCGCATGTGCACAGTAAGCAGTATAGTTTATGGTGGAAAGAAAGTGCACCGGAGAAAATGTCACTGTAGTCCGTAGGGTTTATGTGGGAAGTCGAAAGGCAACGTGTTTACAAGGTCACATGGAAACCATCAATTACAACATCTGTCACACAACACAATTGTGTCTTTGCCTGTGACTTGATGGCATTTTGTAAGCCAGCAACAAGGGGAAATATCGGTGATTTGTGGCGCACAGTTGCGGCAGTGAACGCACAAAACACACACACACATTGAATTACCCATTAAGATGTGGACATCTATTGCTTTTTGGCAACTAAATATTGGGCTGCCAAGTGGCGCGACGGTCTCAGGCACTGCATCTCAGTGCTTGAGGCGTCACTACAGACAGGTTCAAATCCAGGCTGTATCACAACCATATGTGATTGGGAGTCCCATAGGGTGGCACACAATTGGCCCAGCGTTGCTGGTGTAGGCTGTCATTGTAAATAAGAATTTGATCATAAATTACTTTTTTTGGGGTGCCCTATTTTTTCTTCAGCACCTTCCCCACCTTAAACGTCTGTGCATGGCCCTGAGTCCAGTCCATTCTCTCCCTCCATCACTCCCTCCATCTCCCTCCTCTTTTCTAATAAAGTCAACAAATCAATCAAAGGGAAAGTGGCCTTTAAACATCTTGTGAGATGATTCATAGAGGAGTGAATATAAAATCAACCTTTTTCTCCTTTCACTGTGGTCTAGCAGACACCTCTATTGTTGCTCTCTCTCTCTCTCTCTCTCTCTCTCTCTCCCTCTCTCTCTCCTCTCTCTCTCTCTCTCTCTCTCTCTCTCTCTCTCTCTAACTCTCTCTCTCTCTCTCTCTCTCTCTCTCTCTCTCTCTCTCTCTCTCTCTCTAACTCTCTCTCTCTCTCTCTCTCTCTCTCTCTCTCTCTCTCTCTCTCTCTCTCTCACTCTCTCTCTCTCTCTCTCTCGCTCCCTCTCAGCTCTGGTGTGAGTCTTCGTCTTTATTTATCCTGAGGTAATGTGTGCGTGTGCGTGAGCGTGAGTTAGGGGGGTGTGGCTTGACTGTTTGTGGGATTGCGAGTCTCATTTGAGGTCATTATTCCACAACAGAAGAAGTCAGAAGCCCTGCATGCGTTCATTACTTTAAGTAGCTCCTTGTTTTCTGCTGCATTGCAGATCCCCCCCCCCCCTCACTTCTTTATATTCCACTCGGTTCACCGAATAGAGGTCGGTTGCAAAACGGAGAGAGAGAACAAAATACTTAGTAAAAAATAAATGCATATACATCATATATTTACCAAAGGCACTAATGCCCTGAATAGCATGAAAATAGAGCAAAGCAACTGGATTTCTATAATATTCTGAATGTAACCGATAAGCTATACAGCTAGCTGTACTACCACCCTCTCTCCCCTTGTCATAAATAAATGTTCTTCTTCTTTCTCCCCCCCCCCCCCCCTTTTTGAAATAACTTTTTTTTTTTGTGCATTTTCATTATGGCTTTGATGCACATTTTTCTCATATGCTCCCTTACAATGTGCAAACACCTGTTGCTGTTGATATACCACATTATACACAATATGACGTGCACACCTGATACTGTCTTTTCTATCTACTGTACGTCCAGTAATACAGGGTATGAAGATGTCAACATTTGCATACGGTTAGACAAAGAAATCAAACAGACAAACTCATTTTGACTACATATTGTCCCCCACCATTATATTCCCCATACCGCCACATATTTATATCCCGGACTCTAACATTGCTCGTTACGATATTCCCTAATTTCTTGTTTCTTGTTCTTTTTTCTCTCTTTTTTTTCCTTCTTCTTGGGATTACTTGTATATTAGTATTTTACAATAGACATTGACTGCACTGCTGGAGCCTGAAACACAATCATTTTGACGCTCCTGCTTTAACATCTGAAAATATGTGACAAATTGCAGAAGATAATATAAGAAGATAATATAATATAAATATCCCAGAACAAACCGTATGCATATTGTCACACCCTGATCTGTTTCACCTGTCTTTGTGCTTGTCTCCACTCCCATCCAGGTGTCGCCCATCTTCCCCATTATCCCCAGTGTACTTATACCTGTGTTCTCTGTTTGTCTGTTGCCAGTTCGTTTTGTTTCGTCAAGCCTACCAGCGATTTTTCACGTGCTCCTGTCTTTCTCTAGTTCCAGTTTTCTAGCTTTCCCGGTTTTGACCAATCTACCAGCCCTGACCCTGAGTCTGCCTGCCGTTCTGTACCTTGTCACACCTCCCTGGATAACTGACCTCTGCTTGCCCTGACCCTGAGTCTGCCTGCCGTTCTGTACCTTGTCACACCTCCCTGGATAACTGACCTCTGCTTGCCCTGACCCTGAGTCTGCCTGCCGTTCTGTACCTTGTCACACCTCCCTGGATAACTGACCTCTGCTTGCCCTGACCCTGAGCCTGCCGTTCTGTACCTTGTCACACCTCCCTGGATAACTGACCTCTGCTTGCCCTGACCCTGAGCCTGTCTGCCGTTCTGTACATTTTGGACTCTGCTCTGGACTAATGGCCTCTGCTTGCCCTGACCCTGAGCCTGTCTGCCGTTCTGTACATTTTGGACTCTGCTCTGGACTAATGGCCTCTGCCTGCCCTTAACCTGTCCTTTGCCTGCCCCCGTTTCTGTATAAACTTACTTTGAAACTGTATGCATCTCGTTCTTCTCCTGAGCCCTGACACATAGAGTTGAAGTCAGAAGTGTACATACACTTAGGTTGGAGTCATTAAAACTAACTAAGAACGAGATGCAAACCTTGTGAAGACTTACAGAAAATGTTTGACCTCTGTCAATACCAACAAAGGGTATATAACAAAGTATTGAGATAAACTTTTGTTATTGACCAAATACTTATTTTCCACGATAATTTGCTAATAAATTCATTAAAAATCCTACATTGTAAAAATGTTCTCATTTTGTCTGTCATAGTTGAAGTGTACCTATGATGAAAATTACAGGCCTCTCTCATCTTTTTAAGTGGGAGAACTTGCACAATTGGTGGCTGACTAAATACTTTTTTGCCCCACTGTATTTGGGTAAGGTGTATGTAAACTTACTACTTCAAAAGTTTACTGTCAATTGTATTAGATTGAACGTTTATCCCTCACTTAACAGAACCGCAGGGATTTGAGGCATACAAAAAGCGGCCAATGACTCCTTTTGAACATGTACATTTTAAACAATCTAATAAATGCATTTATATTCACCATCTAATTAATAATCCACTGTTTGTGTTCCTTCATGGAGCCGGCCCATTCCCTCCTCCTCATGTCTCGGCGCAATGAGAAGGTCAATCTAGCCGCGGTTCCATTCGCCTTGGCGACAACATAGTGTAATCCTATCAGGTGTGCATCGGCCATTCATGATATTACCTTAATCTGCGGGGATACACACTCCTGTCTGAACTCTCCGTGGAGCTGAACCCTCGTAGTGGGACAGTCCCCCAGACACCCCTGGGGCCAAAGACAATGGAATGGTCCACTAATCTCACCTTCACAGCAAGGTCAATACAAGGATAGATAAAAGGGTGGAAAACTCAAACTCCCCACAAAAATGTTTTTCTGGGGATAGTTTCTCAGAGAGCACAGCTCAATTTTATTATTTCTTAGTTTAGCAAGGCGACTGATCTTATTTTGAACTCATATGTCTGGTTACATGAAGGTTAAATGAATTTAAAAAATATAATCAAATAAATATTCATTGTTGCATTGAATCTACTCTGAGAGCAGACAAGGAAGCAGTGTTTTTGTGAAACGACAGAAGAAACCAGTGAACTGTGTGTGTGTGTGTGTGTGTGTGTGTGTGTGTGTGTGTGTGTGTGTGTGTGTGTGTGTGTGTGTGTGTGTGTGTGTGTGTGTGTGTGTGTGTGTGTGTGTGTGTGTGTATGAGAGTGTGTGAATCACGCCTGTGTATATTTCCTGGCACAGCCAAATGCTAACAAGAACTAGCAGCTTATTTGGGGTGTAAACTATTCAAATCCCATCCATTAACGGAATCAAGCTTGCTTATTCCAATGTTTGCTTTAGTGTTGCACACTGCCACTTTGGTGTGAGTGTCATCAAAGTCCTAGGGATAAAAATGAATCCCCAGATATTTCTCAGTTTACTTCAAAGCTAGTGGGGCATGAGAGGACAGTAAGAACATTGTATTATTTAACTAGGCGAGTCAGTTAAGAACAAATTCTTATTTACAATGACAGCCTGGGAACAACGTGGTAACTGCCTTGTTCAGGGGCAGAACAACAGATTTTTACCTTGTCAGCTAGGGGATTTGATATAGCAACCTTGTGGTTCCTGGCCCAATGCTCTAACCGCTAGGCTACATGCCACCCTAAATGTTCTTATGAATTGCACAAGGGGCTTGACCTGGGCTCTGACGGGGAGAAAGACAGGCTTTGGTCGGCCTGCCCTACGCATACATACAGCCAAGTTAATGACATCAATGATTTGTGGCCCTAAGCACTCTATCCATGAATGTGTGTTTTTAGAAGAGAAGACAGCATTACAGGCATCATTTCCGACGTAATGTGGTCCGGCAAGTCCAGCGGGGGACGGACTGAAAGGCGTGTGCCGGTGCCGTTTCATCCAAAGAATTGCCATTGTTTCTAAACTCGGCCAACGCACGGTCATACGATGTCCGGTCACTAGCAATTGGCGGGACGGCTCGAGAGGGAATCGAAATCAGACGAGAGTTAAGAGTAGGCAGATGAGTGCCGCCATTGCATGTTAGTACCCTGGGGAAAACGCACAGAGACAACAATCATACTTTGTTATTCCACGAGGCAGAGAAAATAGTGACTAGAAGAGACGACACCACAACGACAGAGTCAGACCGTCTGCACAAGCCAACACTAGTGCAGTAACGCAGCCGATGTCACTAGGGATAGTGTGTCCGAGCTTTTCATTCAAACACCTCAAAATAACACGACATAAAACCACAGTGAAAATTGACTATAGGACATTTATGTTCAAGAAAACACATCACAAGATCGCATGGACATCTATTTTGTCTGTCTGCTCCGACAAATAAAAGAGTCAACAACAAGCTATCACAAATGTGGGACAACACGACTGTAATTCTTATCCAGTGCAGATAGGCACCTGCCCTATGGGCCGTTCTGACTTCGACAACACCTACTTTTCTACGTGTATGGCTATTATGTAACTACAGGCCCGGAGGTGGGTAGATATGTTTTCAACATCACAACATCTCTCAAACAGCCCAGGGAAACACATTTTAATACAAGCAAGTGTATGTGACAGCCCGTCAACTGTGAAGATCCTGTAAATTGAGAGGAGAATTCTGCTGATTGGGCTTCTATTAGATGACATGTATTGAAAGCAGAAGAGAGGAAGCATAAACTTTTTTTTTTAAATAACCTTTTACAAAATTACATATTGGTTTCCTTTTGGACACAACTGCTACAAAGGTAGAATTTTGGGATAGTGAGCAGGTAAAGAAAACCAAAGCATAGATTGCTGTCATAAATATTCCATAGACCACTTAATGGGATAGGGAAGCCAATATGTGATTTTGTCATTTGGCTGAACTACAGTATGTCTTTAAGTACAGTGCCCTCCACTAATATTGGCACCCTTGGCACTAATATTGGCACTAATATTGGCTGTGCTTTGGATCACTGTCCTGCTGGAAGTTCCAACCACGGCCCAGTTCAAGCTTCCTAGCAGAGCCAGTTAGGTTTTGATTCAATATCTGCAGGTACTTGATGATAGTCCATGATACCATGTTTCCTAACAAGATGTCCAGGTCCTTTGGAAGAAAAACAGCCCCACAACATCAAAGATCCACCACCAAACTTCACCTTGGGGATGAGGTACTTTTCTGCATGGCTATCTTTCTGTCTACACCAAACCCACTTCTGGTGTTTGTTTCCAAAACGCTTTATTTTGGTCTCATCTGACATAGAACCCAGTCCCATTGAAAGTTCCAGTGCCGTTTGGCAAACTGTAGGTGCTTGAGTTTGTGGTTTGATGACAGCAAAGCATTTTTTCATGGCAACCCTCCCAAACAACTTGTGGTTATGTAGGTGGCGTCTGATCGTATCTGCAATTCTCCAGATGTGATCCTTGGAGATTTTTTTGGGGCAACTCAAACCATCCTCCTCACTGTGCGTGGGGTCTGTATAGACACACGTCCTCTTCCAGGCCAGTTGTTAACATCTCCAGTTGGTTTAAACTTCTTAATTATTGCCCTGGTAGTGGAAATGGGCTTTTTCAACCGTTGAGCTATTTTCTCATAGCCATTTTCCTGATTTGTGCAGCTCAACAACCACACATTGTTTTGTCACGGTTGGTCAAGTCAAGTTTGGAAGCAAAGGGTTTATTGAAAGTTTTTGGCTGATGCAAAGAGAGAGAGAGAGAGAGAGAGAGAGAGAGACAGAGAGAGAGAGACACAGAGAGACAGAGAGAGAGAGAGACAGAGAGAGAGACAGAGAGAGAGACACACAGAGAGACACAGAGAGAGACAGAGAGAGAGAGACACAGAGAGACACAGAGAGAGAGAGACAGAGAGAGAGAGACACAGAGACAGAGAGAGAGAGAGAGAGACACAGAGAGACACAGAGAGAGAGAGAGAGACCTTCACTGTAAAGATGCTATATGCTCCGGGATGAGAAAACATGATGTGTGTGAACTGTATATGAACAACCAATCACTGCTGTAAATGTCATGTTGTATGGCTGTGAGCTACGAATGTGCCGCCTGTGGTCAACGGGATACACATTTTTTCAGTAAATACCCTATATGGGAAGAGTGAACCATGAATCAGAAAACCAATAGGCCTACAGAGAGGCGTAGACACACACACTCGAACACACTAGCACACATGCACTCACACACACGCACACACATAAGAGCATAGGCTAGCACACATGCGCACACACACACACACACACACACACACACACACACTACCCCTTTCAAAGCACACCAAAACGTATTATCCTTTGTACCTAGTTAAGTGCAAACATGTGACTTTTGTCTTCCAAGAAGGGCTGATTAAACTGTTCCAGGTAAACCATTCAAGTTAAGTCATTTAGCCAATTTTAGTTTAATTTTTTTATTTCACCTTTATTTAACCAGGTAGGCAAGTTGAGAACAAGTTCTCATTTACAATTGCGACCTGGCCAAGATAAAGCAAAGCAGTTTGACATGTACAACAACACAGAGTTACACATGGAGTAAAACAAACATACAGTCAATAATACAGTAGAAAAATGAGTCTATATATGATATGAGCAAATGAGGTGAGATAAGGGAGGTAAAGGCAAAAAAGGCCATGGTGGCAAAGTAAATACAATCTAGCAAGTAAAACACTGGAATGGTAGATTTGCAGAGGAAGAATGTGCAAAGTAGAGATAGAAATAATGTGGGTGCAAAAGAGCAAAATAAATAACTAAATACAGTAGAGGGAGAGGTAGTTGTTTGGGCTAAATTATAGGTGGGCTATGTACAGGTGCAGTAATCTGTGAGCTGCTCTGACAGCTGGTGCTTAAAGCTAGTGAGGGGGATAAGTGTTTCCAGTTTCAGAGATTTTTGCAGTTCGTTCCAGTCATTGGCAGCAGAGAACTGGAAGGTGAGGAGGCCAAAGTAAGAATTGGTTTTGGGGATGACCAGAGAGATATACCTGCTGGAGCGCGTGCTACAGGTGGGTGCTGCTATGGTGACCAGCGAGCTGAGATAAGGGGGGACTTTACCTAGCAGGGTCTTGTAGATGACCTGGAGCCAGTGGGTTTGGCGACGAGTATGAAGCGAGGGCCAGCCAACGAGAGTGTACAGGTCGTAGTGGTGGGTAGTATATGGGGCTTTGGTGAAAAAACGGAAGGCACTGTGATAGACTGCATCCAATTTATTGAGTAGGGTATTGGAGGTTATTTTGTAAATGACGTCGCCGAAGTCGAGGATCGGTAGGATGGTCAGTTTTACAAGGGTATGTTTAGCAGCATGAGTGAAGGAAGCCAATTCTAGATTTAACATTGGATTGGAGATGTTTGATGTGAGCCTGGAAGGAGAGTTTACAGTCTAACCAGACACCTAGGTATTTATAGTTGTCCACATATTCTAAGACAGAACTGTCCTGCTAAAGCAGTGAATAAAACAAGCTTAGGGAGGAGGCTTCTAATGTTAACATGCATGAAACCAAGGCTATTACGGTTACAGAAGTCATCAAAAGAGAGCGCCTCGGGAATAGGAGTGGAGCTAGCTACTGGATTCACCTCTATATCACCAGAGGAACAGAGGAGGAGTAGGATAAGGGTACGGCTAAAAGCTATGAGAATTGGTTGTTTAGAAAGTCCGGAACAGAGAGTAAAAGGAGATTTCTGGGGGCGATAAAATAGCTTCAAGGTATAATGTACAGACAAAGGTATGGTAGGATGTGAATACAGTGGCGGTAAACCTAGGTATTGAGTGATCATGAGAGAGATATTGTCTCTAGAAACATCATTGAAACCTGGTGGTGTCATCGCATGTGTGGGTGGTGAAACTGAAAGGTTGGATAAGGTATAATGAGCAGGGCTAGAGGCTCTACAGTGAAATAAGCCAATAAACACTAACCAGAACAGCAATGGACAAGGCATATTGACATTAAGGGGAGGCATGCTTAGTCGAGTTATCATAGGGGTCCAGTTAGTAGTGAGGTTGGTTGGGGTAACGGCGATTCAGACAGCTAGCCGGGCCATCGGTAGCAAGCTAGCGTAGGACGGTGTTCTGTTTTTAGCCACTTCGTGCGTTTCCGTTAGTAGATTAGTGGGGTTCTGTGTGGTAGAGGGGATCAATCCAATTGGCAAAATAGATATAGTTATAGTAACCCAATAAAAATTGTCAGAGAGACTTATTCAGATAGCAGCCGATAAGACAGCTATTAGCGGGCCGCAGATGGCCATTCAGGTAAAGTCGCGACGGAGGAGCCAGTTGGATAACTCCCTCGTGCAGATAACGTCGGTAGTCCAGTCGTGAAGGCCCAGTGGGGCTCCGCATCGGCAGTAAAACGGGTCCGGATAGGTGATTGTAGCCCAGGAGTGGTTGATGGAACTCTTCCAGCTGTCTAGTTCCGGAATAATTTAAGTTTGCTCCGGGACCGACGTAAGCCAATAGTCACACGGACACTAGCTAGCTAGCTGCGAGATCCAGGTGTAAATGTTCAGAGCATTCGGTTGTAATCCGGGGATATGGAGAGAAAAATAGGTCCGGTATATTCTTGTCTGAGTCGCGTTGTACAAAACTGTGGATAGCTTTTTGAGCTAAAGGATAGCTGATGACCATCAACCGTGGTTAGCTATATACTAACGTTAGCCAGTAAACTGGCTAGCTTCTGTCTAGCTCCTGGTTAGCTCCTGGTTAGCTTCTGGCTAGCTTTTGGCTAGCTTCTGGCTAGCTCCTGGTTAGCTTCAGGCTAGCTTCTATTATGGATTTCAGATTTGAGGTAAATAATACTTTCTTTTTTAAAATTGGTGAAGCGGGTTGCAGGAGAGTGGTTTGAAGTTGAGTTTTTGAAAAAGAAAATATATAAAAGAAGAAAGATGTAAATATATATATATATATATACGGGACAAGACGAGGACAAAGGACATCTGACTGCTATGCCATCTTGGATTATAGGATGGGAACTAGTTGTAAAGATTGTGTAACAAACAAAAGTCAATCAAGTACTTCCATTCAACTATGAGCTGGAAGAAGAAAAACTTCTAAAACATTCTAAATAAAATCTCTTACATTTTCTCTCTCTCTCAATTCAATTCAATTCCATTTAAGGTGATTTATTGGCATGGGAAACATATGTTAGCAAGCGAAATAGATAATAAACAAAAGTGAAATTAACAATAAAAATTTAACAGTAAACATTACACTTACAAAAGTTCCAAAAGAATAAAGACATTTCAAATGTCATATTATGTCTATATACAGTGTTGTAATGATGTGCAAAAAGTACAAAAGGGAGAATAAATCAACATTTTCTTGTGGCAACAGGTCACAAATCTTGCTGATGTGATGGCACACTGTGGTATTTCACCCAAGAGATATGGGTGTTTATTAAAATTGGATTTGGTTTCAAATTCTTTGTGGGGCTGTGTAATCGGCTGGAGGTATGTGTCTCTATTATGGTCATACATTTGGCAGGAGGTTAGGAAGTGCAGCTCAGTTTCCACCTCATTTTGTGGGCAGTCTGCACGTAGCTTGTCTTCTCTTGAGTGCCAGGTCTGCCTTTCGGTGGCCTTTCTCTATAAGTCTCTGCAAGTCTTTGTCTCTGTCTCTCTTTTTCACTCTCTCTCGCTCTCTCTCTCTCTCTCTCTCTCGCTCTCTCTCTCTCTCTATCTCTCTCTCTCGCTCTCTCTCCAAATGAGACAGTAGCATTTAATAAACAAAAACTCATCAGCATGCACACAAAGTGAACATCTATGTATACCGCGCCCTATTAATTATATATTTAGGGGCCCTCAGCTGTACACATGAGCGCCCCTGTCTTAATTGCGGTGAACGCAAGAGATAGACGCGTGACACTAATTGCAAACCCCATGACTGTAAATTAACAATAAATAGGCTGGCTAATGCTGAACGGCATAGAAATACTCTCCGAACGGGGTGGGTGAATCTTATTGGGATGTATAAGGGGGTAAATGAGAGAACTCAAATTGTAAACAGATAGTGGCGGCTGAGGAGAGGAAGAGTGAATCTCTTTAAATTAGAAAATAATTTGTTTTCTTTTAATTAAATCACGTCCACTGTCTGGAATACATGTTGGTGATATTTAGTGTCCCCTCTTATCTTTCCGTTTTTGACATTTATTCGAGTCAAAATAACTGTTTTCGAATGCATTACTCCACCTTCAGTGTGATGCCCATTCCAGATTTTAATAGAAAATTGCTGGGTAGGTTATTACATTTGTTATTAAATCAATCACTTCAGAAGTCCAGGCCACAAGCATATGAGAGGTGAGGGAATCAATCAGATTCAGTGATTTATATGGAGATTTAGAATAAATGATGTGTGTACATGTATGTAGTAGTGTGGAGGTAGTAGTGTGTAGATAGTAGTCTGTACGTAGTAGTGTGGAAGTAGTAGTGTGTATGTTGTAGTGTGTATGTAGTAGTGTGTGTATGTAGTAGTGTGTAAGTAGTAGTGCATATGTAGTAGTGTGTATGTAGTAGTGCATATGTAGTAGTGTGTTTTTAGTAGTGTGTAGATAGTAGTGTGTATGTAGTAGTGTGTAAGTAGTAGTGCATATGTAGTAGTGTGTAAGTAGTAGTGCATATGTAGAATAGTGTAAGTACTAGTGCTTATGTAGTAGTGCGTATGTAGTAGTGCATATGTAGTAGTGCGTATGTAGTAATGTGCATGTAGTAGTGTGTATGTAGTAGTGTGTAGATAGTAGTGTGTAGATAGTAGTGTGTATGTAGTAGTGCGTATGTAGTAGTGTGTATGTAGTAGTCTGTAGATAGTAGTGTGTACGTAGTAGTGTGTATGTAGTAGTGCTTATGTAGTAGTGCATATGTAGTAGTGCGTATGTAGTAGTGTGTATGTAGTAGTGCATATGTAGAATAGTGTAAGTACTAGTGCATATGTAGTAGGGTGAAGATAGTATTGTGTAGATAGTAGTGTGTACGTAGTAGTGCATATGTAGTAGTGCATATGTAGTAGTGTGTAAGTAGTAGTGTGTATGTAGTAGTGTGTATGTAGTAGTGTGTAAGTAGTAGTGTGTAGATAGTAGTGTGTAGATAGTAGTGTGTAAGTAGTAGTGTGTATGTAGTAGTGTGTATGTAGTAGTGTGTAAGTAGTAGTGTGTAGATAGTAGTGTGTAAGTAGTAGTGTGTAGATAGTAGCGTGCATGTAGTAGTGTGTATGTAGTAGTGTGTAGATAGTAGTGTGTAGTATTTATGCTGCAGTATTTATGCTGCAGTAGTTTATGTGTCGGGGGGCTAGGGTCAGTTTGTTATATCTGGAGTACTTCTCCTGTCCTATTCGGTGTCCTGTGTGAATCTAAGTGTGCGTTCTCTAATTCTCTCCTTCTCTCTTTCTTTCTCTCTCTCGAAGGACCTGAGCCCTAGGACCATGCCCCAGGACTACCTGACATGACGACTCCTTGCTGTCCCCAGTCCACCTGGCCGTGCTGCTGCTCCAGTTTCAACTGACCTGAGCCCTAGGACCATGCCCCAGGACTACCTGACATGATGACTCCTTGCTGTCCCCAGTCCACCTGGCCGTGCTGCTGCTCCAGTTTCAACTGTTCTGCCTTAGTATTATTCGACCATGCTGGTCATTTATGAACATTTTAACATCTTGGCCATGTTCTGTTATAATCTCCACCCAGCACAGCCAGAAGAGGACTGGCCACCCCACATATGCTCTCTCTAATTCTCTCTTTCTTTCTCTCTCTCGGAGGACCTGAGCCCTAGGACCATGCCCCAGGACTACCTGACATGATGACTCCTTGCTGTCCCCAGTCCACCTGACCGTGCTGCTACTCCAGTTTCAACTGTTCTGCCTTATTATTATACGACCATGCTGGTCATTTATGAACATTTGAACATCTTGGCCATGTTCTGTTATAATCTCCACCCGGCACAGCCAGAAGAGGACTGGCCACCCCACATAGCCTGGTTCCTCTCTAGGTTTCTTCCTAGGTTTTGGCCTTTCTAGGGAGTTTTTCCTAGCCACCGTGCTTCTACACCTGCATTGCTTGCTGTTTGGGGTTTTAGGCTGGGTTTATGTACAGCACTTTGAGATATCAGCTGATGTACGAAGGGCTATATAAATACATTTGATTTGATTTGATTTGATTTGTAGATAGTAGTGTGTAAGTAGTACTGTGTAAGTAGTAGTGTGTAACTAGTAGTGTGTAAGTAGTAGTGTGTAGGTAGTAGCGTGTATGTAGTAGTGTGTAAGTAGCAGTGTGTAGATAGTAGTGTGTATGTAGTAGTGGGTATGTAGTAGTGTGTAGACAGTTGTGTGTAGACAGTTGTGTGTAGATAGTAGTGTGTAGATAGTAGTGTGTAAGTAGTAGTGGAGAGATAGTAGTGTGTAGATAGTAGTATGTAGATAGTAGTGTGTAAGTAGTAGTGCATATGTAGTAGGGTGAAGATAGTATTGTGTAGATAGTAGTGTGTACGTAGTAGTGCGTATGTAGTAGTGCATATGTAGTAGTGTGTAAGTAGTAGTGTGTATGTAGTAGTGTGTATGTAGTAGTGCATATGTAGTAGTGTGTAAGTAGTAATGTGTAGACAGTAGTGTTTATGTAGTAGTGTGTAAGTAGTAGTGTGTAGATAGTAGTGTGTAGATAGTAGTGTGTATGTAGTAGTGTGTAAGTAGTAGTGTGTATGTAGTAGTGTGTAAGTAGTAGTGTGTATGTAGTAGCATGTAGATAGTAGTGTGTAAGTAGTAGTGTGTAAGTAGTATTGTGTAGATAGTAGTGTGTAGATAGTAGTGTGTAAGTAGTAGTGTGTAGATAGTAGTGTGTAAGTAGTACTGTGTATGTAGTAGTGTGTATGTAGTAGTGTGTAGATAGTAGTGTGTAAGTAGTAGTGTGTAAGTAGTAGTGTGTAACTAGTAGTGTGTAAGTAGTAGTGTGTAGGTAGTAGCGTGTATGTAGTAGTGTGTAAGTAGTAACGTGTATGTAGTAGTGTGTAGATAGTAGTGTGTAGACAGCTGTGTGTATATAGTAGTGTGTATGTAGTAGTGTGTAAGTAGTAGTGGAGAGATAGTAGTGTGTAGATAGTAGTATGTAGATAGTAGTGTGTAAGTAGTAGTGTGTAGATAGTAGTGTGTATGTAGTAGTGTGTAGATAGTAGTGTGTATGTAGTAGTGTGTAGATATTAGTGTGTAAGTAGTAGTGTGCATGTAGTAGTGTGTATGTAGTAGCATGTAGATAGTAGTGTGTAAGTAGTAGTGTGTAAGTAGTAGTGTGTAGATAGTAGTGTGTAAGTAGTAGTGTGTAAGTAGTAGTGTGTAAGTAGTAGTGTGTATGTAGTAGTGCATGTAGCAGTGTGTATGTAGTAGGGTGTAGACAGTAGTGTGTATGTAGCAGTGTGTATGTAGTAGAGAATGTAGTAGTGCATGTAGTAGTGTGTATGTAGTAGGGTGTAGACAGTAGTGTGTATGTAGCAGTGTGTATGTAGTAGAGAATGTAGTAGTGCATGTAGTAGTGTGTAAGCAGCAGTGTGTATGTAGTAGTTCATACGTAGTAGTGCATATGTAATAGTGCATGTAGTAGGGTGTATATGGTAGTGTGTATGTAGTAGTGCATGTAGCAGTGTGTATGTAGTAGTGTGTAGATAGTAGTGCATATGTAGTAGTGCATACGTAGTAGTGTGTATGTAGTAGTGTGTAAGCTGTAGTGTGTAAGTAGTAGCGTGTAAATAGTAGTGTGTATGTAGTAGTGTGTATGTAGTAGTGTACATGTAGTAGTGCATGTAAAAAATAAAAAAAAAATAAATGGCCCTTTTTCAGGACCCTGTCTTTCAAAGATAATTCTTAAACATCCATATAACTTCACAGATCTTCATTATAAAGAGTCTCAACACTGTTTCCCATGCTTGTTCAATGAACCATAAACAATTAATGAACATGCACCTGTGGAACGGTCGTTAAGACACTAACAGCTTACAGACGGTAGGCAATTAAGGTCACAGTTATGAAAACTTAGGACACTAAAGAGGCCTTTCTACAGACACACAAAAAAGATGCCCAGGGTCCCTGCTAATCTGTGTGAACATGCCTTAGGCATGCTGCAAGGAGGCATGAGGACTGCAGATGTGGCCAGGGCAATATATTGCAATGTCCGTACTGTGAGACGCCTAAGACAGCGCCACAGGGAGACAGCTGATCGCCCTCGCAGTGGCAGACCACATGTAACAACACCTACACAGGATCGGTACATCCGAACATCACACCTGCGGGACAGGTACAAGATGGCAACAACAACTGCCCGAGTTACACCAGGAACGCACAATTTCACCATCAGTGCTCAGACTGTCTGCAATAGGCTGAGAGAGGCTGGCATGAGGGCTTGTAGGCCTGTTGTAGTAAGGCAGGTCCTCACCAGACATCACCGGCAACAACGTCGCCTATGGGCACAAACCCGCCGTCGCTGGACCTGACAGGACTGGCAAAAAGTGATCTTCACCGCGAGTCGCGTTTTTTTGTCTCACCTGGGGTGATGGTCGGATTTGTTTATTGTCGAAGGAATGAGAGTTACACAGAGGCCTGTACTCTGGAGCGGGATTTGATTTGGAGGCGGAAATTTTAAGTTTGCTGAAAATAAACGCAGTTGACAGTGAGAGGACATTTCTTTTTTTGCCGAGTTTAGTAGTGCACATGCAGTATTGTGTATGCAGTATTGTGTATGTAGTAGTGTGTAAGTAGTAGCGTAAGTAGTACTGAGTGCACAGTGTAAAAGAGTGACAACAACAAGGGAAAAAGAGAGTATCCATTCAAGAGATGAAGTGTGCAGAGGGAATATCGAGAGAGAGAGAGAGAGAGAGAGAGAGAGAGAGAGAGAGAGATCAACATAGAAAGAGAAAAGGATTGAATGGAGAAAGAAAGAGACTGCTTCTAGCATGTTTCAACTCCCATCACATATTGATGGAATAACCCGATATCGTTTCTCTCTGTCTCTATCTCCATTCCTTAAGTCTTTCCCAATTCCTATGTATGTCTCTCTACAGATCGATGTCACTCTCTCTCATCACTATTTTTCTCTCTCCAAACCTCTCTGCTGCCCCCTTCTTTCAGAAGCCACTAGCCATTCCAGACACCTTCCCCCTTCCGTCTTTGAGTCACCCCCCCCAAAATATGATGTGACTCGTATTGTTGTGACCATATCACCGCTACACCGGAGGTCATGAGTTATGACTGTAGTAAAATTAGGCTCTAGTTTCCCTCTAACCACTCTGGCATCAATGCAAATGCAATCAAAAATCCCATCAAACACCTCATCAAATCATCAAAACAGTAGGCTGATCGTACTTTAAAACTCACCTCACTGTGATGATCAATTTGAAGAAAGAAGTTGAACAGCAGGTTGAAACAGTGTAAAACATGGTTGTTGTGGATGTTGTTTCAAAGCCAAAACACAATGAAATGGACAGCACTTTCTAAGGTGATGATTTATTCAAAACACTCACACGTATAGTAGAGCTCATGAGCCAAAGTCCCCCCCCCAAAAAACAGAATTCAAATTAGGATTGTACCGTTATACACTACATAGCCTACCGCATATTACGCATGGCAGAAAAACATTTGCATTTGATTTTGAATAGTCTAGTAATAAGGATTTTTGATTTGATTTTTCATAATAAATTGGGTGACACATTACCTTTAGCTATACAGCATATCTCAGCACCATGCGTTTCCATCTCCTCTTCGTTCTCCTTTATTCCTGTCTGGAGCGCGCAGCCGGGCTGTCAACAGTTTAGTGAAATATGTTTCGTTGTGAAAACATGCAACTATTGATGTTCCCGAATAGATTTCACTTGGTTTCCCAAATGAAGCACTGGGCAGCTGCACGAACAAGGTTGGAGAGCCCATATGGCGCACATCATTTGGGCGGAATATCACCTGTCGAGCAGCGAGAACATGCTCCTTCAACAGTGGCTGTTGCGTGGGGTGAAATAAGGGATGTTATATTTATTTATGAGCTGCTCATATTAAGCACATGCTCCGCAAAAAAAAAACTGTCACCTACAAAATGGACCGGCAGGAAAGTGCATGTGTCACGTAGTTGGGGTGGGCATTCTATGTTTTGTCGTCTAGGTTTTGTATTTCTATGTGTTTGGCCTGGTATGGTTCCCAATCCGAGGCAGCTGGCAATCGTTGTCTCTGTTTGAGAACCATACTTAGGCAGCCTGTTTTCCCACTATGGGTGTGGGTAGTTGTTTTCTGTTGAGTGTGTGTTGCACCTGACGGAGCTGTTTCGGTTGTTCTTTTGTTGTTTTTGCATTTTTAGTGTTCAGTTTTACCATTAAAATGATGAACGCTTACCACGCTGCACCTTGGTCCTCACCTTCCACCAACAGCCGTTACAGCACGGCTATTCAGTGCATATAGATGACATGATTTTTCCCCCTGCCCCTGTTTCTGCCCCAGTTCCTGCCCATGTGATAGTGGGCCATTCTAAATCTAAACAAATATGACATATTAGTAAAGACGAGTTTCAATTGAGAATAGTCTGATGGGTGAAAATATGATCACTTGATGAGAGAACAGCTATGCAGCCTGAGGCAAGGAACACAGCCCTAGCTTTTTTTTGGCTACTTTCTCAAAATCAGCCAAAGTCTATCGTCACAACATGCATGTTTTGATTTCTAGGACATTCGAAGGATTGTACCATTCACAACTGCTGTTGTGGCAAATAACTCTCAAACTAGCATATAGGACCTGTTTCAAATGATCCCTTTTACCATCAACATAGCCACTTCGTATGTGCGCTCGCTCCGTAACGGGAACAATATCCTTTTTATTTTATTCATTTAAGTTCAATATTATTCTTCTTACTATAAAATCATACCATATAAAATAATGGCACAGGACTTATGAGCATATCTAGTCAGCTAAATGAACAAGCCTACAGCCAATGGTGTGGAACATAGCCAGATAACAGTACAGTATTATGACAACTCAAATTCTGTTCTTCTGAAATACATTTTCTTCATATTACAATGTTTCTTTAGACCTGACAAAAATAAAAAATGAAATTTTCGTGATGGTGTATATAACATATATTTATTAGACTTTTTAAAGTGTAGACGTTCCAATGGCGTGCATCAGCGGAATTGTACGCGTGGAGGCCTGGAGACGCTAAACGTGTTTATCCTAATTAACGCGAATCACCATGAGAAAGGCAGTCTTTTGCATGACAATAATCGGCTGACAAAATGTCATGACGGTCACAAACCTAGATGTGACACACTAAAACAAGAGATAATGATAATGAAACCAGACCATTTAATATGAGATTTTGATTAAAATGCATGTTTACCTAATCCTGTGACCTTTCCCTCCCCGGCAGCGCCAGGGAATCTTATTAGGTGATGATGATGAGAGTATATTACCTGAATGAATCACGTCGCTCACGGAGAGAAAAAGAGAGAGAGAGAGCGAGC
Source organism: Oncorhynchus nerka (assembly GCF_034236695.1). Lineage (NCBI taxonomy): Eukaryota > Metazoa > Chordata > Actinopteri > Salmoniformes > Salmonidae > Oncorhynchus > Oncorhynchus nerka. The sequence continues at coordinate 36,584,857 of NC_088413.1, read as the reverse complement.
GAGAGAGAGAGATAGAGACAGACAGACAGACAGAGAGAGAATCTGCTCAATGTAATTGAAAAATCCATAGAATCTAACAATTTCTAGGAAATTTGGAAAACACTAAGCAAACAAAAACACGCAGTTATCTATCCAAAATGGAGATGTATTGATAAACCACTTCTCCAATCTCTCCAAGGCCTGTGGTGTTGATGGAATCCTAAATTAAATTATCAAAAATACAGACCACAAATTGCAATTGGCTTTACTTAAACTCTTTAACATCATCCTTAGCTCTGGCATCTTCCCCAATATTTGGATCCAAGGACTGATCCCCCAATCGACAAAGTAGAGACACATTTGACCCCAATAACTGCTGTGGGTTATATGTCAACAGCAACCAGACTTGTACATTTCCTCAGTGAAAACAATATACTGAGCAAATGTCAAATTGGCTTTTTACCAAATTACATACGACAGACCACGTACTCACCATGCACACCATAAGTGACAAACAAACCAAAACAAAGGCAAAGTTTCCTCATGCTTTGTAGATTTCAAAAATGATTTTGACTCAATTTGGCATGAATTTGGCATCATATAAACTGATGGAAAGTGGTGGTGGGGGATAAACATACAACATTATAAAATCCATGTACACAAAAAACAAATGTGAGGCTTTGACTAAGTACAGACTCAGTGAGCATAGCCTTGCTATTGAGAAAGGCTATCGAATGCAGACATGGCTCTCAAGAGAAGACAGGCTATGGGCCCGCTGCCCACAAAAAGAGGTGGAAACTGAGATGCACGTCCTAACCTCCAGCCAAATGTATGACCATATTAGAGACACATATTTTAATTGACACAGGTTAATTGAGGTAATTGAGGTAATATGTACATGTAGGTAGAGTTAAAGTAACTATGCATAGATAATAAACAGAGAGTAGCAACAGCATAAAAGAGGAGGGGAGGATGCCAATAGTCTGGGTAGCCATTTGATTACCTGTTCAGAAGTCTTATGGCTTGGGGGTAGAAGCTGTTAAGAAGCCTTTTGGATCTCGACCTGGCACTCCGGTACCACTTGCCGTGCGGTAAAAGAGAGGACAGTCTATGACAAGGGTGGCTGGAGTCTTTGACAATTTTTAGGGCCTTCCTCTGACACCACCTGGTATAGAGCCCTGGATGGCAGGAAGCTTGGCCCAAGTGATGCACTGCCATACGTACTACTCTCTGTAGTGCCTTGCGGTCATGGACCGAACAGTTGTCATTCCAGGCAGTGATGCATCCATGCTCTCGATGGTGCAGCTGTATATCTTTTTGCCAAACCTTTTCAGTTTCCTGAGGGGGAATATACTTTGTCGTGCCCTCTTCACGACTGCATTGGTGTGTTTGGACCATGATAGTTTGTTGGTGATGTGGACACCAAGGAACTTAAAGCTCTCAACCTGCTCCACTACAGCCCCCTCGATGAGAATGGGGGCGTGGTCGGTCCTCCTTTTCCTGTAGTCCACAATCATCTCCTTTGTCTTGATCACGTTGAGGGATTAGGTTGTTACCCTGGCACCGCACGGCCAGGTCTCTGACCTCCTCCCTATATGGCTGTCTCATCATTGTCAGACCTACCAATGTTGTGTCGTCGGCAGAATTAATGATGGTGTTGGAGTTGTGCTGGGCCATGCAGTCATGAGTGAACAGGGAGTACAGGAGGGGCCTGAGCACGCACCCCTGAGGGGCCCCCGAGTTGAGGATCAGCATGGCAGATGTGTTGTTACCGACCCTTACCACCTGGGGGGCGGCCCGTCAGGAAGTCCAGGATCCAGTTGCATAGGGAGGGGTTTAGTTCCAGGGTCCACTATGGTGTTGAACGCTGAGCTGTAGTCAATGAATAACATTCTCATATAGGTTTTCCTTTTGTCCAGATGGGAAAGAGCAGTGTGGAGTGCAATAGAGATTTTATCATCTGTAGATCTGTTGGGATGGTATGCAAATTGGAGTGGCTCTAGGGTTTCTGGGATAATGGTGATGATGTGAGCCATGACCAGCCTTTCAAAGCACTTCATGGCTACAGACGTGAGTGCTACGGGTCGGTAGTCATTTAGGCAGGTTACCTTAGTGTTCTTGGGCATATGGACTATAGTGGTCTGCTTGAAACAAGTTGGTATTACAGACTTAGTAAGGGACAGGTTGAAAATGTCAGTGAAGACACTTGCCAGTTGGTCAGCGCATGCTCGGAGTACACGTCCTGTTAATCTATTGGGTGAAATACCACAGTGTGCATGTAGAGAGGGAGAGAGAGAGAGAGAGAGAGAGTGTCCGAGAGAGAGGGAAGGTGAGATGGGGGGGATTACCTGAGGTAAATGCTGTTTGGGCCTGGCCATGACTGAAGGTCTACACTATGTAATAGAGGTGTCTGTCCAGGCGTGGGTGCTGATTTGGCAAATAAGTCCATTATTGCTTTGTTAAGGCACTAATCTCTACAATGTATGTGTGTGTGCGTGTGTGTGCGTGCATGTGTGTTCATGTGTGTGTGCGCCTGTGTGAGCGTGCGTGTGTGTACAGAGTATAGTTAGATGACTTATCCATTTGTCCTCGCTATCCAATCTCCTGGCAGATTGGAATGTAATGTCGCTAATGATACAGTAGAAGCCAGAGGAGTCATAACAACTACTTTCAGCAACTTCGAAAACGTTGAGATGAAAATGTACTTTGGAAACGTCCTAAAGTGAAGAAGAAACAAACATCCCTCAAGTACACAGTAACAATTCAGACATAGAATGGTTGTGTTTGTTTGCATGGGTGTTTGTACATGTGTGTGCCGGTCTTATAAGCAAGCCCAAGAAATGCATAATCAGCGAGAAAGCCATAAAATGTATCGCAACACAGCTAGTGTGAAATATGATTTGGCTAAACGAAGTCAAACCCAGTGTGTGGTTGGCCTGACAGAGCCAAAGATGGGGGTACTTCAACGGGAGAAGCCCAGTACTCTGATGGATAGCCTGGGTAACTACACCTGTTAAGATGGGGCCTGCTAAGGGGACATACTTTACTGTATATTGGAGCCGCAGACACACACAAACGCATGCACACACAAACACAAATGAATGTACACATGCACACACACACACACACACACACACACAGGCACGCACATACAGAAACACACACGCACACAAACACACACAGATAAACAGAAACACATAAGCGCACACACACACACACAGACACACACATACATACACACACACACACACACACACACACAAATAAAAGCCTGCAGTGGTTGGCTAGACCAGTTTATCCCTCAAAGGTTGCTGAGCTGTCTCGTCCGCTTGTTCATATCGTCTCCACAGGGGGCCTGAAAGGCCTAAACCTGGCATATGTCTTCTATCTTTTAGCTCTTTCTCTCGGAGAGCTTGTCAGATCAAAACACCTGCGCCATCATGTGGACGGTGCGACATGGTGGGCTTAGCGTTAGCATTTCAATGAGAGTTTATGGAATGGAGGGATGCAAGTGGAGGGAGGGAGCTCTGTTTACATGGGTTCCATCATCACCATCACCAATTCATCAAAAGCAGTGACAGAAAAACGACACATGAGGCTACAGACGAGCGACAATCAACGCTAAACTCCCCTAATCACACACTGCGACAGGGTATGAAGGAATATCTGTGTGTTTTTGTTATTTAATTAACAGATGGGCTTTGTTGGACACTGGTCCAAAGTGTCTCAAAGTAAAACAAAAAATATGTCTCCAGTCACAATGCAAATGAATTGATGCTGAGCCAAAGGTTCCCTAAAAACAATGTATTGAAAACTGATTCAGTAATGAAGCTAGCATTTCGCGGATAATCACTGTTGGAGCCGACCGTTTTTGAACCTATACTCGCACACGTGTGCACAGCTAAACGGCAAGGCCACGTCGATGGAGCTGCACCAGAAAGCATGTGCCGTAGAATATGAATCTGAACGACACCCATCGAGCCCGTCAAAACAGTCTGCAGAGGAGGATACGAGGTGACACGAAGGTGAGACGTTCAGGAGATTGGAGACACAGAGACAAAGTGAGAGTGGAGCTACATGGTTTACTGGAGTTGTCTTGATGAATCCTCATTCATCAAGTGCAGTGAGTGGACCAGGAGAGTTGTGACAGAACTATGTCATTTTATCCTAGTCTATTAGTACATTAACCCCAAGGGCAAAACAATGTCACCTCTAACCCATATCAACCCATTAGGTATTTTTACCCAGGAAACACTGAGATAAGTTCTTCCCTTTGATCTCGTTCCTCGTCTTCCCGCCTTCTTTACTTCCAGTGCCTGTCTTTCTGTGTCAGCGAGATGTATTCTGCCCCCTATTTCCCCGCAGTCACACAACAATCGAGGGGCTGCTTATCTTGCCGATAGATCAAGGTGCATCAATTACCCAGCATTCCCTCTGTGTGTGTTGAAATTACAGCCCAATCACTCGGAGATACCAGTGCTGCTGATTATTTTGTGCGGCTGATACTTCTTGTAAATATTAGGGAGCATGGAGATGATTTACAAAGTAGGGTGCATGGCTAGAAATGCTAAAGAGCCCATAGAAATGCTAAAGAGCCCATCTCCAGTCTATACAAGGCCTCTTCTGTGACAACATTGGCCATACAGCCATTGATGTCTATCTCCATTGTAATTTAAAATAAAAGAGCCCTATGCATTTCTACTGTATGTGTTCCCCCTCCCACAACCACTGGGGAGATGAATCCACTTCTTCCCCTAGCGCTGAGAGATGGATGGCCCTTCCTTGTGGCCTTGGTGTGGGTGATGTAATGCCTGCCGTAATGGAAACTGGCTCTGGGGGCTGAGTGGGCACACCTGAGGCCTGTTGGGGGAAAGGTGGGACGGACATACGTGTGTGTCACACTGCCCCGTGTCAGACTGCACTGCACGGACTGGGACGGATGTTTTTGTTGATGAGAGAGATAGAAGACAACCAATGGGGAAAGCGATATACAGTGGGGCAAAAAAGTATTTAGTCAGCCACCAATTGTGCAAGTTCTCCTACATAAAAAGATGAGAGAGGCCTGTAATTTTCATCATAGGTACACTTCAACTATGACTGACAAAATGAGAAAAAGAAATCCAGAAAATCACATTGTAGGATTTTGAATGAATTTATTAGCAAATTATGGTGGAAAATAAGTATTTGGTCACCTACAAACAAGCAAGATTTCTGGCTCTCACAGACCTGTAACTTCTTCTTTAAGAGGCTCCTCTGTCCTCCACTCGTTACCTGTATTAATGGCACCTGATTGAACCTGTTATCGGTATAAAAGACACCTGTCCACAACCTCAAACAGTCACACTCCAAACTCCACTATGGCCAAGACCAAAGAGCTGTCAAAGGACACCAGAAACAAAATTGTAGACCTGCACCAGGCTGGGAAGACTGACTCTGCAATAGGTAAGTAGCTTGGTTTGAAGAAATCAACTGTGGGAGCAATTATTAGGAAATGGAAGACATACAAGACCACTGATAATCTCCCTCGATCTGGGGCTCCATGCAAGATCTCACCCCGTGGGGTAAAAATTATCACAAGAACGGTGAGCAAAAATACCAGAACCTCACGGGGGGACCTAGTGAATGACCTGCAGAGAGCTGGGACCAAAGTAACAAAGCCTACCATCAGTAACACACTACGCCGCCAGGGACTCAAATCCTGCAGTGCCAGACGTGTCCCCCTGCTTAAGCCAGTACATGTCCAGGCCCGTCTGAAGTTTGCTAGAGAGCATTTGGATGATCCAGAAGAAGATTGGGAGAATGTCATATGGTCAGATGAAACCAAAATATAACTTTTTGGTAAAAACTCAACTCGTCGTGTTTGGAGGACAAAGAATGCTGAGTTGCATCCAAAGAACACCATACCTACTGTGAAGCATGGGGGTGGAAACATCATGCTTCGGGGCTCTTTTTCTGCAAAGGGACCAGGATGACTGATCCGTGTAAAGGAAAGAATGAATGGGGCCATGTATCGTGAGATTTTGAGTGAAAACCTCCTTTCATCAGCAAGGGCATTGAAGATGAAACGTGGCTGGGTCTTTCAGCATGACAATGATCCCAAACACACTGCCCGGGCAACGAAGGAGTGGCTTCGTAAGAAGCATTTCAAGGTCCTGGAGTGGCCTAGCCAGTCTCCAGATGTCAACCCCATATACAATCTTTGGAGGGAGTTGAAAGTCCATGTTGCCCAGCAACAGCCCCAAAACATCACTGCTCTAGAGGAGATCTGCATGGAGGAATGGGCCAAAATACCAGCAACAGTGTGTGAAAACCTTGTGAAAACTTACAGAAAACGTTTGACCTCTGTCATTGCCAACAAAGGGTATATAACAAAGTATTGAGATAAACTTTTGTTATTGACCAAATACTTATTTTCCACCATAATTTGCAAATACATTCATTAAAAATCCTACAATGTGATTTTCTGAAATGTTTTTCCTCATTTTGTCTGTCATAGTTGAAGTGTACCTATGATGAGAAATTACAGGCCCCTCTCATCTTTTTAAGTGGGAGAACTTGCACAATTGGTGGCTGACTAAACACTTTTTTTGCCACACTGTATAGAAGAGACAGAGAGAGAGAGAGAGACAGACAGAGAGAGAGAGAGAGAGAGCTAGAGAGAGAGATATGGAGATAAGAGAGAGAGAGAGAGAAAGAGAGAGAGATATGGAGATGAGAGAGAGAGAGAGATATGGAGATGAGAGAGAGAGAGAGATATGGAGATGAGAGAGAGAGAGAGAGAGAGAGAGAGAGAGAGAGAGAGAGAAATAAAGGGAACATAATCACTCAAAGGTTAGCGAGTTCTGGCTCAGTGTCTCATGTGAGGTGTGTGAGCGTCGCCAGCCGTCTGATAGATCACCTCCCCACTCTCTGGATCAAACCGAGCAGAATAAAGAAAGGGGCAACATTGATTTGAGAGTGACTGTTCCTATGGGGGGGTGGTAGGTAGATAGAGGGAGAGAGAGAGAGAGAGAGAGAGAGAGAGAGAGAGAGAGAGAGAGAGAGAGAGAGAGAGAGAGAGAGAGAGAGAGAGAGAGAGAGAGAGAGAGAGAGAGAGATAAAGAAAGATGTGTGGCGAATCTCAGACTTTATAAGTATTACAACTCCTGTGTAGGGGTGATGAGAAGTACGGGTAGCGGATAAAATTCCCCTGACAACCACTACAGGTACTCTGTTAACATCCTCCTCCCAATGACTTCTATTCTATTGTCCTCAATTCCCGCTGTCAAACTCCACCATTAAATATGCATTTAGGGGCACCTAATATCACAGCCAATGTACTCATTGCATCATTGTACATTACCAAGACCAAAAACTCAAATGACTGCCCCCCCGCAGTACTAAGACTTTTACACACTGGTGAATATATTGTGTCTGTCTGGAGAACGGTCCCCCTTTCTTTTCTCTTCCTCTGCTTTGGGGAGGTGGTTTGACAGGTACAAACCGTGTTTAAGAGGTGTATACTGCTCTCCCTTGTTTTGGATCTCTGCAGTGAGAAGTCGGCCACACAGTTTGCTTTGTTCTGTCTTGCTGTTTGACCCTTGACTCACTTCGACAATGATAGGAAGGTCTTCGCCGAACACTTTGTTTCTGAGGGGACAATGGAGAATGGATTTAAATCCAATGTTTTTTTGTTTTTTTTACTTCACTGTACTGCTGTGAATATAGCACTGGCCTCGGTGTGGATTGGCAAAAAGTGACTTTTATATCAGAAGATAATCTGTTAATGTGTTTGTTTGCTTACAGTGGGTTTTTTCCTTGCGTGTTCTATGCTGAAAAAACACGTTTTCACGAAGCATTGTGTTGTTGCGTTGTGTCTGTCTGCCAGTTTGTCTGCCTGTGTGTCAATCTTTCTGCCTCCTTGTCTTTTTGCCTGCCTGCATGTTTGTCTTTCTGCCGATATGCCTGCCTGTATGCCTGCCTGTCTGTATGCCTGCCTGTATGCCTGCCTGCCTGTCTGTATGCCTGCCTGTATGCCTGCCTGTCTGTATGCCTGCCTGTATGCCTGCCTGTCTGTATGCCTGCCTGCCTGTCTGTATGCCTGCCTGTCTGCCTGCCTGTATGCCTGCCTGTATGCCTGCCTGTCTGTATGCCTGCCTGTATGCCTGCCTGTCTGTCTGTCTGTCTGTCTGCCTGCCTGTATGCCTGTCTGTATGCCTGCCTGTCTGTATGCCTGCCTGTATGCCTGCCTGTCTGTATGCCTGCCTGTATGCCTGCCTGTCTGTCTGCCTGCCTGTATGCCTGCCTGTATGCCTGCCTGTCTGTATGCCTGCCTGTCTGCCTGCCTGTATGCCTGCCTGTATGCCTGCCTGTCTGTATGCCTGCCTGTATGCCTGCCTGCCTGTATGCCTGCCTGTCTGTATGCCTGCCTGTCTGCCTGCCTGTATGCCTGCCTGTATGCCTGCCTGTCTGTATGCCTGCCTGTCTGTATGCCTGCCTGTATGCCGTCCCACGCCTCCCAGCTTGTTTTATTGTTTTTCATCCAGTTAAGACCTACTAGTGGTGAGGTTAATGCTATTCTCTGCAGTTTGCTGGACTGACCCACACATTTTCAAAGCCCTCTGCATTTCACTGGCGCCGCTGCCGGGTGGGGGGGGACTTCAAAAAAACTCTCTCAAAGTCAAAGACACAAAGAAAAGCAAAGATGCCCTGTGCATGATACTCTGGAGAGAACGCATTTGTTGATGCCGAGCTATGCATTTAGTCAGCTGTGTGCTATTCAAACTATAGAGTATCTGTGACGAGAAGACAAAAGAGCCAGTTTGTTCATCTTCAAAAGGTGGACCTACATTACAAAATGGCTGCTATGCCTCTTGTTATGGAAAGGATCTTTGTGTTTTTGAGCCCGACCCATTGTTCTACTACTAAACTGCATTATCTGCATCGTGACGTCACACGCTTCCATCAAATGACAGAAACACGTTGCTCTCTATAGATACAACTAAATACATGAAGACAAAATGTATCCATATGTTGTTAACATTAGAAGAAGAAAAAAACATTTAAGTAGAACTATTCGAAGGCAGTCAATTTTGCAGCGAGTCTCGGTTGCGGCGTAGTGATTCAGAGCAAAGGTCAGGCAGGGTGAGGTGGAAGCACAATGTTGCATCTGGGCGACATATCCTTCTAGTGACACATCACCGGATTAATGACAGGATTAGGAGTGGCCCGTCACTTAACACATCATCAATTAACCTGACGGATGGACCGTCAGGGCCAGGCATTTTTGCTCATTTGTCTTGCGTACTCTTGGAACTCCCGCTGTAACTGACCCGCTAAGCTATCGACGAGCACCCCTAAAAACATGGATGCTTTTGCTGAAGGGCAAAGGGGACACTTAGGGCTGTTGCACGGACCGTGTTACCGCCACACCGGCAGTAATGAGTCATGACCACAGTAAAATTCTAAGTGACCTCTTAGTAACGGTAATCTCCTCTTATGCAATCTGGACACGTGTTAGTAGTACCCAACTCGCTAACGATCATCAGGTCAATAATGGCCTGGTACTCAGGGCTCTAGTTTCCCCTCTAACCACTCTGGCGTCAATGCAAATGCAATCAAAAATCCCCATCAAACACTTATCATCAAAACAGTATGTGCTTTTAAAACTCACCTCACAGTGATTGATCAATTTGAGGCAAGAAGTTCAACAGCAGGTTGAAACTGAGTGGAAAACATGGTCGTTGTGGATGTTGTTTCAAAGCCAAACACAACGAAATGGACCCTGGACTAAGGTGATGATTCATTCAAAACGACCATATGCATAATAGAGAATATGCATATGCATATAAGAGCCCAAGCCCGGAGGAAAAACCCTGAATTAAAATAATGACTGTGGCATTATACAATACGTAGCCTACCGCATATTACAAAAGACGGAAGCACATAAAAAAAATACAGATTTAAGATATTTGGTACATAATTGGTCTAGCCTAAATTAAACAAATTCAAAGTTAGCTTCATTTACAGTGAATTTGTTTTTGATTTTGAATAGCCTAAGGCATATTTTTTTTTTCATAATTCATAGGCCTACACATTTTAACTACAGAATATCTCACCACCGTGCGTATCCATCTCCTCCCATCTCTCCTTCATTCCTTGTCCAGCGAGCAGAGAGGGGCTGTCAACTTAATGATATATGTTTCACTGTGAAAACATGTTCGTGTTGATGTTTCCACAGTTTTCACTTGGTATCCCAAATGATGCAACAGGGTTGGAGAGCCTATGGCATACAGAGTTTGGGTGGAACAGCACTTGTTGCAAAATAACCGGAGTAGCCTATCCAACATGAGCTAAATGAACTGGTGGCAAAGTGGCATCCATTCTCTATTCGAGTGCATACAGATGACATCTCTTTTTCCCCCTGCACCTGTTCCTGCCCCTGTTCCTGGGCCATTCTAAAATTGAAACTAATTTCACATATTCGTAAAGACAAGATTCAATTGAGTCTTAGTCTGATGGGTGAAAAGATGATCACTTGATGAGAAAACAGCATTTCAGCCCGAGGCGAGGAACGCAGCCCTAGCATTTTTTTTTTTTGCGACTTTCTCAAATCATCAATAGCTTATAGTCACATCATGCAGCCCATATACTGTATCATTTGATTTACAAGGCATTCCATGGTTTGAATCATTCACAATTAAAGTAACTCTAAATCTAGCATATAGGACCCATTTCAAATGATCACTTTTAGCTCCACATTGTGAAGAAATATACTTTTTTTTATTGTATTCAGCTAAGTTCAGTTATATTATTCTTACTAAAATCATATAACATAAAATAATGGCACGGGACTTCTGAGCATATCTTGTCTGCTAAATGTAAAAAGCCTACAGTCTATGGCATGGAGCACAGCCAGATAACATACAGTAGGTCAACTCGCATTCTGTTCTTCTTTAGACCTGCCTAACATAAATCATGAATTGTGATGGTGTATATTCAATTGATTTATTCAACTTTTTTTTTTTTATGTAGACTTTCCAACGGTGCACATCAGCGGCTTGTAAGAGGCTTGTATGCGTGGAGGCATGGAGATTCTAAACGTGTTAGCTTAGCCTAGTGCATTAGCTTAGTGCTGGGAGCAAGCACGCTGCTGCTATCTGCTGCTAACCCATGCCTGGCTGTGTACGGAAAGCCTCAGCGAGTACATGAGGCCCCGCGGTGCAGGATGAAATATATTTGCCTTCGTTAATTGGGTTTAATGGCGGTCAGGCCGGGGCTGAGACAATGCTGCCCGGTCCCCACAGAAGAGGGCCTTCACCCTGGAGCAGATGCTGGCAAACACCCCTCCCTCTGGTTCTCCTTCCAGAGGTCACTCTATCCCTTTATCGTACACTACTTTTGGCTTTAAGTGCACTATGTCATTGAATAAGATGCCATTTCAGACACAGTTGAGAACTAGCGTTTCACATGATGGAAAATGTCTTGGAAATATATATGTTGGTGTGTCCCTGAGCACGCACACACGCTAACAGGCTGAGTGGCTCTGAATAGAAGTCGGTAATAACACATGTTGTGCCTGCAAAAGTCAAAGTTTTCAAGACCTTCAAATGAATAGCATTTGAGCAAGTTTCTGGGGAATAAACGTGATTTCCTGGTTGGTTTCCTGGCTAAAATAGAGACGGAACAATGTTTTCATCGAGGCCCACAAAGCTCCACAAGGCTTAGCCAGAGACTGCTGGCAGCGACCGACTCCAAACCAAACCGGCATGTAGGCTTTACTTCGGTCATCAGGTGAAGAGACGGGGAAGCGCAAGGCAGGGAGGGAGCTGTGAGTCATGCTTGGGGAAACACACGGGCACCCTCTGTTTTCCATCAGCCGCTCACAGCCGGAGCTTTTTCAAGTCTCCGACTTCACCGTTATTTTATATATATATATATATATATATATAAAAAAAAATGATCCTTCACTTCTTTCTGAAAGCTTTTGCCGTTAAATGTGTCATGGCGTTCTGCCCTTGGAACTGGAGCAGCTCCCACGGGCATGACCAACGCCATCACCATCATCACAGCTTTTCTGGGCCTATATCGTCGGGCTCCCTCGCTCACTTTCCTGTTCCCCAACATTTTTTTTGGGGGGGGGGGGGGATGTTGTCGTTGTCGTTCGTATTGGTGACGTCGTTCTGTGGCTTTCTTGAATATGCATCAGCTGAGAGACAGGGACAAAACATTTGGGAGCTGTGCCTTGTTCGCTTATGCTTAAGCATGAGTCAAACATGCTGATCGGAGAGTTTGTTGAGCAAATACATTCCGGTGAACAGATATGACAACATTAGGTAGAGTCCAACACCGCTACCACAGCTCTCTACTGGTTATTCTGGAGGGAACCAAAACAAGAATATTATAAGATTCCTTCTCCCATCTTGGGATGTGACTCAATATTCAAATGCATGTATTTGCAATGATTCATAATCAGTCTGGAAATAACCCCAAAGACAGTGACAGTCATATGAAGATTGTGTCACGGGGTAAAAACAAACACAAGATTACAACGACTACATTCCTGGTACGACTAAAACAGAGTTGATTTTCAAATCTTTGACTTCTCCCGGTGGAATTTCCATAGCATTTGCCATGGCATTGTTCTGTCACGGTAAAGACTGTGCTAATGTGAATGTTTAATCATGTTTAGCCTTCAGGACTGGAATCATACAGCAGGCAGGCTGAGGGACTGACTGTACACTACTGTGTTGTGGTGAATATTACTGATGACTAACCTGACACAGGGACAGAACACTAAGGAAGAGCCCAGCTGTGGGACCAGTGTGTCCGTGTATGTGTATGCGTGTGCGCGTGTGTGTGTGTCCGTGTGTGTATGTGTGTGTGTGTTTGTGGGTGTGCGTGTGTGTGTGTGTGTGTGTGTGTGTGTGTGTGTGTGTGGGTGTCCGTGTGTGTGTATGTGTGTGTGTGTGTGTGTGTGTGGGTGTGTGTGTTTGTGTGTGTGGGTGTGGGTGTGGGTGTCCGTGTGTGTGTGTGTGTGTGTGGTGTGTGTTTGTGTGTGTGGGTGTGGGTGTTTGTGGGTGTGGGTGTGGGTGTCCGTGTGTGTGTATGTGTGTGTGCTTAAAGGGTTCTTCAGGTGTCCCCATAGGAGAACGCTTTGACTAACCCTTTTCCAGGTAGAACCCACAGAAGGTGGGTAATGAAGTAATGAAGTAATGAAACACAAAAGAGTTATACATGGACCAAAAAGGGTTCTACCTGGAACCAAAAAGGGTTATCCTATGGGGAGAGCCAAAGAACCCTTTTGGAACCCTTTTTTCTATGAGTGTACAATTGCGTGTTTCAGCGTCTGCTTTCGGACAATAGCCGTCAACTTCTATAATGCAAAAGTGAAAGGCTCGCAAAGCACAAAAAAACATTGTCAGGAGGAATTTGGAGACATGTCTGTCCGAATTTCACCTCACTGACCCTATTTGGCACAGTTATAGCCATATTGGGAAGGTAATGCTATTTCAGTGAAGACGACAAGAGAGAAGGGTAACTCATCATGTTAGATGCAAGCTGGAAGGTTGTACATGACGTTCTAAAGACAATGCTCTGCAATATTAGCTCTTTTGAACAGGAAACAACTCTTGCTGTAGGTATTTCATTGAGGCAGCTTTGACAAATACCTTGGATTCATCCAAAATTGCACCCTTTTCCCGATATAGTGCACTACTTTTGACCAGGGCTCAGAGGGCTCTGGACAAAAATGAATGCACTACATAGGAAACAGGGTGCAATTCTGCTCAGGCAGAACGTTAGCAAAATCAAACCCTGAAACTCCATGGGACCGTAACTAATGAATACTTTTATTAGATGTAATCTCGAGACGTCTGCAGTACACTCAGCTCGCACCTGCAGCAGCTGACGCAAACGCGGCAAGACAGTCCGTGCGATAAAGTCAGGGCTGCCTCCTTCAGATGGCAACAGCCCTCTGTTTATCTCTGTGATAATAGATAACACCTGTGAGCACCAAAACTGCTGTCTGGAGGAATTACAGGGACAAGGATGAGGAACGGATATTGCCTTGGTATGGAGAGTGGTTATTAGATCAACTGTGATTACATGTGTTTTCTGTTTTCCCTAATGTGGGCTTTGTGCCATGTACAGAAGGTTACTTTGTGTACTGTACATTGCATTGCGTATGTGTTTCTGTTGTAGACTGTAGAGCACAAAGCTGACGTGGTTATGAGTTTCAGTCACTTCGTAACCTTCCATTTATTTAACCAGCATGGGAAACAGTGTGCGGTACTATCAATGTTCCATTGACCTTTTGCAGCAACCTCTCAGGGTAAAATTGTATTTGGGGGAAAAAAAGAAAAATAAACAGTTTTTGTTTTCCAAGAACTAGCATGTGGCTCTCCACGTGAACATGTGAAGTACAATACTGAATGAAAAAAACATCCCATATCCCGCCCTACCATACCCTGGCCTAACATTGTGGTAACCCCCCAAGCTCGTTTCAGAATAAGGCGGACCTGCAACTGTACTGACAGAGGCTGATGCCGTTCTGCAACCAAACACTTAATGAAGCCGATGGTACTCCCTCCTCGAGAACGCCACAAGGCAGCTCCAAGGTCACGGAAGAGGTGCTTCACCTCGGGCACCGACCATAGAGGCACGGCCGAGGGAGCAGAGGACGCTAGGGACCGATGCGCCTCGTCGGATTTCACCGGAGAAAAGAGAGATGTTTGAAGATACTTGGATGTAGGAGTCATAAGCATCGACGAAGGAGCATTAGAACGAACACGTTCCATGTCTACGGTCAAGAGCTTGTCCGGCATCATTATTAGACTGTGACGGGTTTGGATTCATGAGCTTTAACTGTTAATCATCATTAGTTATATTATTAATCATTAGTTATAATAGAGACAGGGGGGGGGGCGTACTTCAGCTTGGGAGGGGCTGAGTGCAGGGAAAAAAGTCACATGTGGGAGTATTGATAAGGAGAGGAACCGTTTATAGCCCATTTCACTCAGGCCCCCTGCTTAGCAATAATGATGCAATGTTCAGCGATAAGCAGGAGACTCCACCCAAAGTGGGGGATGTATACTACCACGGGTGGAATCATGTCTATGTGGATTCAGCTGTTCAATCCTCGGGGGAGAATGAACTGGGTTCATGCTTTCACAGCGTCTGTCGCCCTATAATAATTAGAACCTAACAACTGTTAATCAATTCAATAAATGTTTTTGAAGTTCAACGTTTTAAATCGAGTTGTACTGGTTGTACTATACCATTCGCCTGACCTGAGGATACATGTGCATTACATGTATATTAGATATATATTACGAGGCTATAGCTGTGTTCATAAAGACATGATGTTGCCCTCTATTTTTAGACCAAGGGGATGAGAGAGGAATATAATAATGAATTGTGATCCCTTGATTGAAGCTCCCACAATACTCCTGATAAATTTGGATATGCGCATACATTTGAATATATCATGTGTTGGGACACTTAGGCATTTCAGTTGGCCTTAAAATATGTACATGTTAAGTGATATGAAAGAGAAATGGGGAAGTGATGCCCTTTCAGGTCACTACCTGGACTCTTAGAGTTCATAGGCTCGGTCCCGTGGAGATAAGTCGCTGACGGGAGAATGTCTTTATTGTAACTCTATTTCAATGTGTACAGACAGCTGCCTTCCTCTTGCTTCTTCAGCTCGTGAGCCCTGAGACAGAGAAGAACCATCTATTTCTATTCTGTGCTATTGCTTTACATTCACAAAGTGTTGGGATTACCAAGGGCAAAACGTGTCTTTCAAAGTAGAATAAGAGCTATCCGAAGAGCTACAGAGTTATCCGACACTCAATGCCCACACTTTTATTGTTGTTGAACACTTGTTGAACACTTTCAACAAAACGTGTGTGCGGTTGGCAAAGTTAAATCAGTCTGCAGTATATCAATGGCACACATTTTGCCATGAAGGCTGACAAACAACATATTTCTGTTCTCTTTCTCTCTCTCTCTCTCTCTCTCTCTCTCTCTCTCTCTCTCTCTGCTCAGTTCTCTACCAAAACACCCTCTCTCTCTCGCTCAATTTTCTCTGTTTAGTTTTGCCTGGTGACTGTGTCGCTGCGGGTTATATTTTTGTCCTTAGCCGAGGAACACGAGCTCAGGGGATGTCTCGCTCTAATCATCTTTTTCACATGTGGAATCTCTGTGACAAACACAGTCTGACTGCAACCCGACAGCTTCTGGCTGATGAAGTTTTTGAACATGTGTCTGTGTTTGTGTGTGTGTTTGTGTGTGTGTGTGTTCACGGAGTAGTGAGTTCACACAGTACCTGACGTTTTATTTGAACAAAGGTGTGCATTAACAGGAGAGATCAAATGTGAGCAAGTCAAAAGTGTGTGCGTGTGTGTGTGTGTGTGTGTGTGTTTGAGAGTTTGTGTGTGTATGGGTGTGTTTTAATGCCTTTCATTAAAACACAATTACAGGAGTCTCTATCACATAGGGTCGCAGGGCACTATGGAGGAGAGCAGAGCAGGAACAGATGCCTAGCCGTCACTGGGGGACCTCCTGGGGGCCTCGCGGCTTAATGCAAAGACACACACACACACACACTCTCTCTCTCTCTCTCTCTCTCTCTCTCTCTCTCTCTCTGCTACAAAGATAGCAATAGTGTATCCTGTTGAATAGTCACTTTTCCCCTACCTATATGTACATATCTACCTCAATTACCTCGTACCCTTGCACATTGACTCGGTACTGGTACCCCGTGTATATAGCCAAGTTATCATTACTCATTGTGTATTTATTCTTTGTGTTATTATCTTTATATAATTGTTATATTTTTCTCTCTGCATTGTTGGGAAGTCGACACTGTTTGTCTACAACTGTTGTTAACGAGGCATGTGACAAATGACATTTGATTTGATTTGACCCCCCACCTTCGTTATGTGTGTATCATGTTGATCAAGACCCACGTACACACACATATGAATGAGTCTGCCGACTCACCCCCTTACAACACACATGCATACACACACATATTGAGCATACAAGGAGGACACATTCCTGTAATTTAGAACAAAAATACATGTGCAGAGTTTATTTGAGCAACATGAGATGGAAGGAAGTTCCATGCAATAAGGGCTCTATATAATACTGTACGTTTTCTTGAATTTGTTCTGGATTTGGGGACTATGAAAAGACCCCTGGTGGCATGTCTGGTGGGATAAGTGTGTGTGTCAGAGCTGTGTGTAAGTTGACGATGCAAACAATTTGGGATTTTCAACACATTAATGTTTCTTATAAAAAGAAGAAGTGATGCAGTCAGTCTCTCCTCAACTCTTAGCCAAGAGAGACTGGCATGCAGAGTATTCATTTTAGCCCTCTGATTACAATTAAGAGCAAGACGTGCCGCTCTGTTCTGGGCCAGCTGCAGCTTAACTAGGTCTTTCTTTGCAGCACTGGACCACATGACTGGACAATAATCAAGATTAGAAAAAACTAGAGCCTGTAGGACCTGCTCTGTGGAGTGCGGTGTCAAAAAAGCAGAGCCTGACTTTGTTACGGACAGACCTCTCTCCATCTTTACAACCGTTGAATCTATATGTTTTGACCATGACAGTTTACAATCTAAGGTAACGCCAAGTAATTCAGTTTCCTCAACTTGTTCAACAGTCACAACATTCATTACCACATTCAGCCGAGGTCTAGCACTTCAAGGAATGATTTTGTACCAAATACAATGCTCTTAGTTTTAGAGATGTTCAGGACCAGTTTATTACTGGCCACCCATTCCAAAACGGATAAGGGGAGAGAGCCATGGATTAGCGATGAAGGGGGTCGAAGTCAGGTCAGGTCACGTTAAGGGAAAAGGAAAAGTTTATGGCCCGTATGACTTAGTTTCCTGCCAAGCAATAAAGGCACAATGTTTAGCGAGACTCCACCAAAAGTGAGGAACATATACACCACCATTCTAAACATGTTTTTTGTCGATTCAGCTGTTCGATCCTTTGGGGAAGAAAAAACTTGGTTTGAGCTTTCATTGTGTCCGTCGAGTTCTTACTCTGATGGCTAGAACCTAACAGTTGGCGCTGAGAGCAGGGTTCACCGTGATTTGCAGTCCAACCAGAGACTCCAGATCAGTGGAGCAGGAGCTGGAAACAAACAAGGTAGACACAGTTCCTACACCTCTTTTACACTCATTTTGACATCTTGGGGAGATGAGACTCGTAGGCTGAACAATTATAGGATACGGACCTAGAAAGCCTGAGTTTATTCAGAAGGCCCATTGAGTAACGACCGGTCGTAGCTTTTAAAGAGAGTAAGTCCAGAACAGGATGGTTCCTGTAGAGGGTAAAACTCATAGATAGAGAGTAAGTCCAGAACAGGATAGTTCCTGTAGAGGGTAAAACTCATAGATAGAGAGTAAGTCCAGAGCAGGATAGTTCCTGTAGAGGGTAAAACTCATAGATAGAGAGTAAGTCCAGAACAGGATAGTTCCTGTAGAGGGTAAAACTCATAGATAGAGAGTAAGTCCAGAACAGGATAGTTCCCGTAGAGGGTAAAACTCATAGATAGAGAGTAAGTCCAGAACAGGATAGTTCCTGTAGAGGGTAAAACTCATAGATAGAGAGTAAGTCCAGAACAGGATAGTTCCTGTAGAGGGTAAAACTCATAGATAGAGAGTAAGTCCAGAGCAGGATGGTTCCTGTGAGGGTAAAACTCATAGATAGAGAGTAAGTCCAGAACAGCATAGTTCCTGTAGATGGTAAAACTCATAGATAGAGAGTAAGTCCAGAACAGCATAGTTCCTGTAGAGGATAAAACCCATAGATAGAGAGTAAGTCCAGAACAGCATAGTTCCTGTAGATGGTAAAACTCATAGATAGAGAGTAAGTCCAGCACAGCATAGTTCCTGTAGATGGTAAAACTCATAGATAGAGAGTAAGTCCAGAACAGCATAGTTCCTGTAGAGGGTAAAACTCATAGATAGAGAGTAAGTCCAGAGCGGGATAGTTCCTGTAGAGGGTAAAACTCATAGATAGAGAGTAAGTCCAGAGCAGGATGGTTCCTGTAGAGGGTAAAACTCATAGATAGAGAGTAAGTCCAGAACAGGATAGTTCCTGTAGAGGGTAAAACTCATAGATAGAGAGTAAGTCCAGAACAGCATAGTTCCTGTAGAGGGTAAAACTCATAGATAGAGGGTAAGTTCCGAGCAGGTGGTCCTGTGGAGGGTAAAACCTTAGTGTAGCGGTTTATCAGCCAGACCCGTAAGGACGGTGAAGGTCTCAGCCGCAGTGGCCGTGCGTGTGGATGAGTGTGGATGCGTGTGGATGAGTGTGGATGCGTGTGGATGGATAAAGTGACCTGCTTGTGTACTAGGATAAAAGGGTGCCATTCAGGGTTAGAAGAAAAGCAAGAAGATATTCGAAAGCTATTGGATTTGGGTGTATTAGCAGTAGCAATAAAGAGAGGTTGGTTGTATGTCTTGTTGACACCGTCGGGGAGAGGTTTGGGAATAATAACTATTGAAACAGACGGCCCCAATTCTCCCCGTAAAGCGGCGCATTGCTTGCTGTTTGGGGTTTTAGGCTGGGTTTCTGTACAGCACTTTGAGATATCAGCTGATGTATGAAGGGCTATATAAATAAATTTGATTTTGATTTGATTTAGAGGACTTTAATAAAGCCATGGAGGCGCTGAAAGAAGTGCACAAGCATTCAACCAATTCGGCTCGAATATGAGAAGAAATTGGGAAAGAATTGGGTAACATTACCCTACTGACGGAGAATTCTAATCAAATAAAAAATGTAGAGAGGCAATTATGACTTGGCACAATGACATAAAACCAGAATCAAAAGCTCAATATACAAGGATTTTCATGTCAGCATTAAATCAACAAAAAAATAGAAACCGATAAACCTGGAATTAGTAGATGTACTCGGCTACAGAAAGACTGGGTATGGGAGAACATTGATAGAATTTGCACTTCGGTTTTGATGGCAGGTTTGAAACCTGTGATCAAAACGGCAATTGCGGGGGTAGTGGATGAAATAGAGAAAGATGCTTTGAGAGCGGGAATAAAACTCTGCTCACTTGGCAGACGTGTGAAGGCTTAATGCGGCCACGGTGAAAGGCACTAGCAGTGGTTTGAATGGCCAAGGTAAGATAAAGGAACGCAGTGAAAAAAAACATCAAGGTGTAGGGAGATAGATCTTTGTTTTAAGATGTGGGGCCGTTGGGTCATTGGAAGAATGAGTGTAGAGTGGGAATGGAGCCTGCTGCATTCGGAGGAAATGCTGCCACGCAAAGCGTTTGCATCTTTTTCAAAAGAGCAACAACAAATCCTCCTGAAAGTAGCAGGACAGAAAACGTTCACATAGCGGTGTAGGGCTTCGGTACGATCGATAGTGTTTCATAGAGATCACAGTTTCTATGTGAAGGAAGATGTATGAGATCACGTCTTACACAACTTTTTAATAGATGCCAGGGAACAAATATTGCCGATTCCTAATGATGAGAAATTTGTTACATTTGCCACAGGAAACAGTATTTTGCGTTGAAGAATCTAGGCGAAATGCCAGGGGGATGGATTCTAAAGAGGTAACAAATAAAAATGATCTGGCCAAACACTCTTCGCAAAACTCAGAAAACCTCGGGAAGTTTTTATTTTATGTTGTTTTATTAGGAAATCGATTTACATCTTATGTCATCTTATTCTAGATGTCACAATGATTTAGCATAGGAGTTACCAACCCTAAAATGAACTTTTCATTTTTGTAGTTCATGAACATGGTGGTGCAGTGGTTCTTGGGGAAAAGAGACCAGCGAATCGTTTGACTCGGTTAGCGAGATAATGTCGCCATGTCTATGGCTAGTACATGCTAAATAAAGTATGGGGTGGATTAAAACATTTAATGATTGGAGTAAGGACAGTGGATTTACTGTTATCATCTTTGGGTTATAATTCATACTTTTGGTGATTAAGATGTAGCACAGAGAATGCTAACAGAATGTACACTTTCTTTTCCAGAAGAGGAGGGGGTTTCATTATTTCTCGTTGGAATGTTCCCTGAGACTGTGCTCTTGGGGAGAGCAGTTGCTGATATTCGGCAGTTTTAAGTATAAAAATATCTGGAGTAAGCCATAAACAGAGTTCCCAGATAAGTAAGGCCTGTTCATGTGTGGTTTTGAAATACAGTTTACCACACACACACCAGCACGCACAAACAATTTACAGGTTATGAATATGCGGTTAGTGGTGTTGATACTGTGGGATTTACTTTGTGGGATCTTTTCAATTTGGTTTAAAAGTGGGTATGCAGAATGATGGAAATGTTTGAAATGTTTTAAAGGGTTTCTGAAGGACAGGGATAGAAAAGTTGCTCTTTTTTTTTCGCTGCTCTGGCCCCCCAATGGTGGAACAAACTCCCTCACGACGCCAGGACAGCGGAGTCAATCACCACCTTCCGGAGACACCTGAAACCCCACCTCTTTCAGGAATACCTAGGATAGGATAAAAGTAATCCTTCTCACCCCCTTAAAATATTTAGATGCACTATTGTAAAGTGGCTGTTCCACTGGATGTCTTAAGGTGAACATTTAAGAGCGTCTGCTAAATGACTTAAATGTAAAATGTAAAAAGGGAGAGGGAACATTTAATGGTGTCGATTGCCCTGTATCCTGATTTTCTGGTGAGGCCTGATCAATCTCACTAGAAATGATTGAAACAGTAGAGATTAAATTACTGTATATAATGAATGAGAAACACCAGTCTCTATTCCATTTTACCATAACTTTATGAGATACCATTATTTCCTGATGGAGGTATCTAAATTGATGGGATATTCAAATGTGTTCATTTTTTATTTAACATGCAGTGTTGTTTGTTTTTGAATCACAATGTGAATCATGTGTTCAAAGGGGAAATGACCAGTTCCCTGGGGCCCTGGTCTTTGGGTAAATATACAAATGTATTTTGTTCAATCTGCATATAGAAGGAAAAATATATGTTTATGCTGGTTGACAGTTACTCCAAATGGATTGTGATATGTGTATTGCTGATTTCATTTTTTGTCTTTGTTTCGATACAAATATCAACAGATTGGGTATGCTGCACAAGTTGGTTAACATCATTGCACGATCTTAGCGCTGTCCTTTCAGCACCACAAGTTGGTTAACATCATTGCACGATCTTAGCGCTGTCCTTTCAGCACCACAAGTTGGTTAACATCATTGTACGATCTTAGCGCTGTCCTTTCAGCACCACAAATTGGTTAACATCATTGCACGATCTTAGCGCTGTCCTTTCAGCACCACAAGTTGGTTAACATCATTGCATGATCTTAGCGCTGTCCTTTCAGCACCACAAATTGGTTAACATCATTGCACGATCTTAGCGCTGTCCTTTCAGCACCACAAGTTGGTTAACATCATTGCATGATCTTAGCGCTATCCTTTCTGCACCACAAGTTGGTTAACATCATTGCACGATCTTAGCGCTGTCCTTTCAGCACCACAAGTTGGTTAACATCATTGCACGATTTTAGCGCTGTCCTTTCAGCACCACAAGTTGGTTAACATCATTGCACGATCCTGGCGCTGTCATTTCAGCACCATGAAAGGCATTTAAAAATGACATCTCATGAAGATCTGTTGCCTACGCCTAATAGTCCTACTCTTCAGTTATTACTATGATTACAAATAGAGGAGTATTATTTCTCACAATTACATTTACATTTAAGTCATTTAGCAGACGCTCTTATCCAGAGTGACTTACAAATTGGTGCATTCACCTTATGACATCCAGTGAACAGTTATCTAAATCTTTTAAGGGGTGAGAGGGATTATTTCCTAAACAAGCAATGGTGCTTGTTTAGTAAAGTTAGATCAAAGCTGAATCAATGTCTCACAAGATCACATAATGATTAACTAGCATTTTAAACAACAGAACAGAATTTACCTTTATTTAACTAAGGAAAGTAAGTTAAGAACAAATTCTTATTTTCAATGACGGCCTAGGAACAGTGGGTTAACTGCCTGCTCAGGGGCAGAACGACATATTTGTACCTTGTCAGCTCGGGAGTTTGAACTTGCAACCTTGCGGTTGCTAGTCCAACGCTCTAACCCCTAGGCTACCCTGTCGCCCCTAGGCTACCCTGCCGCCCCTAGGCTACCCTGCCGCCCCTAGGCTACCCTGCCGCCCCTAGGCTACCCTGCCACCCCTAGGCTAACCGGCCGCCCCATAGCATTGTAGGCATATAATGTAACTGTCCCACCAGTTGGTTAGCTGAAGCTGAATAGTCACAAACTCAACAGGGCGCGCCACTCGGCAGGATTATGCTTAGATTGAAACAAAATACAAGAAAGGATAATAGTTTGTTAACGCCATCTGCTCTAATCCGCTCACAAAACAGTAAATCAAGAAGATCTAAATTCATATTCTCAGGAAACTGACTGAGATCAATCAAATGATTGGCATGGGGATGCAGTTTGGACGTGTCACCGGTAAAATGTGAAGAATTATCACTCACGATGATAGTGATGATGGACTATTTGACATTAGGTATCCTATGTCTAACTTGGTGTATTAAAAACATCAGATTGTATTGAAACAATCTGTGGGCACAGGCAGACGTTGCAATTGGAGGATGCATCTGATGCATTATTCTATAATGAGCGATTATTCAATTGGCTACATATGTCGGTACAGACTTTGAGAAAGTTATGACATAATAACAAATAAAAAAGGGTGCTCCCTCACCTAAAAAACGTGCATGACGCCACTGTGGCTGGACCTATCATTCCTCCAAACCACTACAGAATGGTTTCCAGAGCCTGTTCTATTCCTAAAAGGGTCCTGAACCACCATTTACGTGAGCCGCAGCACCAGCTGACAGGTACATCAGAACACTGTTAGCTTCAAACACAGCTAGTTCTGCTCTAATAGTCCTGTGAAAAGCCCTATTTGAAAAGTGACTGGTGCTTCCAGTCACTCTTGACAGTAAGCCCGAGGTTTCACACTATCGAGATCGATGAGAAAGAACAATGCGAAAAGAAGACTGTCTTGTCGCGAAGCATGGAGTAGTTCACCGTTCAAAGAGCTTGACGTCATTGTTCTTGTGAGAACGTGCATATTTTAATAAAAATGCCCTGTCACAGTCACTGTGTGAAAACCTTGCTGCGCTGTCAGTGGGTGTCATGTCGACACGTCAAATTATCTTTAATGTCATAGTTAATGATGTGTGTGATGAAATGGAATGTGCACATGCACGTTCGACACACACACGCACGCACACACGCACACACACACACACACACACACACACACACACACACACACACACACACACACACACACACACACACACACACACACACACACACACACACACACACACACACACACGGATAGTCTGAGAGATACACACAAACACACTGTATTTAATGGCAGCCACTTACTGGCGAGCCAATGCTTACATGACGTCAGGCTAATACATAGTAATTGTGAGTGAGAGGGCTTTGTGGTGCTGGGCTAGGGGCCGAGCCATCGATCCATGAGCGAAGGCTGCTTCTACCACTTCTACTGTGAATCACCATGGAGGTTCTACACACTCACTGGCCATGCACACCAGGCTTAGACTACAGCTCGACACACACACAAATGTGAGCGCACACACGCGTGCACACACAGATACAAAAGTGTACACACACACACACACACACACACACACACACACACACACACACACACACACACACACACACACACACACACACAAACACACACAGGTGAAGAGAAAACACAGACAGGAATTCACTACACCACCACCGCCTGCAGGTCCATAATAACAACACACACACACTGCTGAGCTCCATTTGTCCGGAGCAGCGTGGCACCATTGTCGGGCTGCTTCTCACCTCAGCCAGACCAGGATGAGGGCTGGCTGGTCCCGCTGGCAGGGACTGTAGCCAGTGGCTCAAACAGAGCTGTGCAGAGAGTGGAGAGGCTTGAAACTGACTCGCCATATCGGCTCCAACATAGCTCTGTTCCAATATGCTGGGAAAGCTCACATAGCTCTGTTCCAATATCCACGCTAGAATGACACTTAGCGATGAAGCAATGTATTGGGCATGGACTCTGGCTCAGCAGTATGCTAGTAGGGACATTGTGTCTGTCTAAAATGACACTCTATTCCCTACATAGTTCACTACTTTTGACGAGAGCTCTATAGGGCCTGCGATATCAGCTGCCCCGGTAAAACTGCATTATGGGCCAATTCACCAAGCCACAGGTTAGAGGTCAACCCTGACCCCTCCCCCCTGAGGGAGGCCTGTCACAATGTAAATCTCTATGGCGATGAGGGGAGCCAGATTTGACACATGGTGCCATGGGGGATGGGTGCAGTGTACTTGTTTCGGGAGCTTGGCCAACTGCATTGGCCTCAAAGTTGACCAAATGTAAATATAATATTTGCCTGTATTTCTCAGTCACATGTTTGGCTAAGCCACAGCATCTTGACGAGATAGTGGGCTGTGGATCCTCAGTTGGCTCTCGACCAAATGCATCAAAGCCACAGATCAAAACAGTGCAATTCCGTGCTCTCTGTTCGTTTCACATTACAGTAAAAGTCTCATATACCAGACCTGGGTTCAAATAGTGTTTGTTTTCTTTCGAATATCATGCAGACTGGCAGGGTTTCTCTCCTGGGACTATTCCATTAGTTACATTGAACCAAGGAGCTACAGCAGTAGGGTAGCCATGGAGCGGAGTACCAATCTGCCCTGTTTCATTACAGCTACTTCTTGGGCTTAGGCACCTCCCATAATAATAACTACTGTGGCCTACATCTAAGGCCAGGGACAGAGAGAGAGAGACAGAGAGAGAGAGAGAGAGAGAGAGAGAGAGAGAGAGAGAGAGAGAGAGAGAGAGAGAGAGAGCGAGAGAGAGAGAGAGAGAGAGAGACAGCGAGAGAGAGAGAGAGAGACAGAGAGAGAGAGAGAGAGAGAGAGAGAGAGACAGAGAGAGAGAGACAGAGAGAGAGAGACATAGGTTGTGTCCTTAATGGCACCATATTCCCTACATAGGGCACCACTTTGGGCACTGGTCAAAGGTAGTGCACTACATCGGAAATATGGTGTCATTTGGAAGGCACTCAGACAGACGGGGGTTTCTAGCTGAAATAATTGAGCGGTGCTAGCAGGGACATAAAAGAAGGAAGTTTAAGAACCGTAATGAAGGCTCCGGCTTATATGCTTCTCCCTCGGCTGAGTTTGCCAAGCTGTGCTGTTTTGTTTTTCAAGAAGAGCAGCCCGGGGAACCGCACAGGAGCCTTTAGCGTTGATTAATTACCTGACTCTCTGACTTCTTATTCTGTGTATATACGATCCCCTCTCTTTTGTCTGGGCTCGCCGTGCCAAGGTGAAAAGACCTGGCGAGCAATGGGGCCATCGAGTAAGGATAACTTTTTTCTCTCTTTTTTTCCCCCCTGACTCGCTTTTTGGACGAGGATAAGAAAACGTCCGCAGGGTGGAGCAGTCCTTCACCATGACGGGTGAGGGAGAGGTTTTTGGCTTAAATGAAAAGGCAAAGGAAGAGAGGAAGACGGGAGGAGGAGACGGGCCAGGCGCAGCTGTACTCTCTTTTTCTCTCTCCCTCTCAATCTCCCTCCATCCAACACCCACTGTTCTCGCCTGTCCCCTAAGGCAATTTAGGGATGCATTTCTTGACTCGGCAACCGCCACAGGCGCCAGCCACACTAAAATGGAAAGAAGGGGGTTGCCTAAAAAGCCATCTTTTAAAAACGTTTCATCTTTTAAAAACAAAGTCGCTAATGTATTTTTAACAACCAGTCATTTCTCATACAATTCATTTAGCGAGCAAAACACTTCCCTTGACTGCATTGTGAGTAAATGAAGGCGATATTTTGATCATTAAAAGTTACACAGTGTATAGCTCTCTTGTTAAAACCACAACGTAAGGCACAGCGCCGCAGAAGAGGAGCAGGTACGGGGAGTTGACATTTGATTTGGAACGGACATGCAACAGGGCGGGGACAGTGTCAGAACTGGGAAACACAAAGACAGATGACAATCAATACAGCAGTGGGGTACAGAGTTGGGGAACTGTCAAATATACGGGAGGTAATATGGAGGTAATGATTGAGTCCAGGTGAGTCCAATATCGCTGATGCACGTGGACGAGGTCAGGCAGGTGTGCGCAATGATGGTGGCCCGAGTGCGTAATGCAGGGCAGCCCTGCGCTGGGTGTAGAGCGGGAGCAGGTGTGACCCACAATGCATTTCTGTACCCCAGAGCCATAAGGAGGAAGAAAAACCATGGCATGAAGTTAGTTAAGGGTTTTTTTATATCATGGGAACATGCTCTGAAAACTGTGAAAGAGTACTGTGAAAACAGAAAATAAATAATATATATGAATTATTAAATGCTTGCTTAATACGTAAAAAGAACAGAGTCAACATTGGCCTCTGGACGCTTGCTTTTGCACCCGGCATCTCTGTCTATTTTAAAGATGGATTTTAGCAAACGGAGGGGCTGCAGCAACAGGGACATGAGTGGTAAAGGAACTACTGCACTGTGGGCCACTGCAAACACAGATCATTTTGTTAGGGGAGGGAACAGACACATTTATTTCAAGTGGTATTGTCCCTCTTCTCCACTTCCCCACTTCCGCATAAGATATTTGCACATACACGAAAACATGTCATTTCTGTGCATGCTATATCATCCCCATTTACAACCCTGTAAAGCACATCACCAGCCGTTACAAATCATTCATGAAGCTTTGCAGTGTCAAAATGAATGCATCCCAAATCGCACCCTAGTCCCTATAAAGTGCACTACTTTTGACCAGAGCCCTATGGGGAGCACTATACAGGGAATAGGGGTTGAACTTGGGATGCAACATGTGGACATTTACAGGATCACTTATTCAGTAAATGGGACTATCGGTTTTTGAATTTTGGTGGATTTAAATGAATGCAAATGAGCGGAGAAAAGACCAAAGCAAATGGCCATTACTCTCCATATTTCAACCAGGCTAACAAATGAGGCTGCGACAAAGAGCTGTGTTTCTCATACTGAATACACAAATGGTCTCAAATCACCGTCTGACGAAATCGTCTACTCTTGGAAAGAGTATGCAATTTGTCAAATAAAGAGTAAGAAAGAGTTTTGGCTCTGCTGTTCGGGCCTAACCTATTCAGAAGCCAGGGAGCTGGTAGTAGTTTATCTGCCTGTTGAGAGAGCTTCCCCAGTGGGGCAAATAGATCTCCCCCACTACCAGGAGCTCCATAGGGCTAGGGGGCAGCACATCTCTAGCTGCCCCTATAGACAAACACTTCTCTTGGGAGAGACATGCAAGGGGTGGGCAGTTGGACGTGGAGGTGGAAAAGGTGCACAGACTCAGAGTGCCACTAGTGTCAACATCAACAACCTTCACAATGGCTGTGGTTTATGTAACTCGGACATTGGCCATGATGACATTCACACTAAATCATCACATTAATAAATAGCAAACCGGGCGTCAGCAAGCTACTACTCAGCGGGCGAGCTAAGAAATTACTCATGAACAATAAAAATGGGCAGTGAGTGAGCAGAAAATAACTACGACAACATGTTCTGTTGGCCAAACTCTCCCCAGTCAGCCCAAACAAACAAACTGTTTTTTTCTTCTTTTTTCTCTGAGGCCATGAAAGAGGCTGTTCGTTTCCGGTGTTCCACAGCCCTGAAGACCATGTATAGTCTAGACTTAGAACAGTCAGGTGAGATGCGCGGAGTGTCACGAGGGCCTACGGTTTGACAGCAGCAGTGACATTCACATCACAACGTCACGTGTGTGTATCGAGCGCAGACAAACTGTGGATGTCTCCGTCATGGATGCCACCATCACTTCTTGAGTCAGATAAGTGATAGACAGTGTGTGGGGTGGGGGGGGGGGGGTTGAAATGGTTCTGTCAGAAGTTCACCTGACACTCACCCAGAGGACCACTCCTCTCTCAACCAGGATTTTGGTTGGTGACAAGGGCCCTAAACTAAAGCAGCCATTGATTCTCCTCAGAAACACATCGCTGTATATGATATAAAATCAACGATTGACACGTATATTTACCTATTGGTTTAAAAATAGACATGAAGGGCTTCCCGAGTGGCACAGCGGTCTAAGGCACAGCATCGCAGTGCTAGAGGCCTCACCACAGACTCAGGTTGATCCCAGGCTGTGTCGCAGCCGGCCGCGACCGGGAGACCCATGAGGCGGTGCACAATTGGCCACATCGTCGTTAGGAAAGGGTTTGGCCAGCCGGAATTCCTTGTCCCATCGCGCTCTATTGATTCCTTGTTGGCGGGCCGGGCACATGCATGCTGGCTTCAGTCGCCTGTTGTACGGCGTTTCCTCTGACACATTGGTGTGGCTTCTGAATGTGGCTTGGCAGAGTTGTGTTTCGGAGGACGCATGGCTCTCAACCTTCACATCTCCCGAGTCTGTGTGAGAGTTGCAGCGATGGGACAAGACTGTAACTACCAATTGGGGAGTACAATTTTTTAATTCTTTATAAACCAATCTCATAATTATACAAACATGCGTGCTGTTCATTCATTTAGTTGACAGAGTGTGATGCTCTGTTAAAATAGAAAGACTCAAAACACCATCATTATGTCACGGTTCATGAATCCACTGCCTCCTTTTCCTTTTCTCTCTCTCTCTCTCTCTCTCTCTCTCTCTCTCCCGTGTTTGTGTGGGCGTGGTTCCCAATCTCGGCCTGATTGTCTGCGCCAGCTGGAATCACTTATCTTCCCTTTATATGTTCTGTAACCAGTGTTTCTTGTTGTCACATCGTTGTTACTTCCCTGAGGTTGTGTCGTGTGTCCGTGCTCATCTCTCGCCGCCCTTGTGTGGATTATCTGCTGTGACCCATCCGGACACTCTCCCCTGGGTTTCTCAGCACGCTCACATAGGAGGATGTGCCCTAGTCCCTGGGTCGGATTCCGTCTGAGTACAGTCTGTCTGTCCTGTTGCTGCTGTAACCTGTATTCATTAAACCATCGTTGCTTGCATCTTGCATCCGCCTCTGTATTGTTACACATTATGTCGTGAAACCATGAAGAGTAAAGCACTTAAGCTGAGATCGGGTGTTTTGGAGGGTGTTTGAATGTAAACCCAATGTAAGTGTTATAATACACTGAATGCATTTCAAAACAGAACGGAAGTGCTCCAAAACACCGAAAGTGGTTCTTCAATCTGCATATTGGTGTTTTTAAGAGAGCCTTGTGAAAACCATTGTTGGTGTTTCAGTACATGTAAAAAGGCAGCATGAAAACAGAAAAGGCATGTTTTGGGAGACTGCTTCTCTTTAAATGCCAATGGTTTATAGAGTAAATATTGATTGATGATGATTTTCAGACAATGTTTTAATTAACATTTTAAAGAAGACACTGGGAATTGAATTATTTTTCAAGTGTAGACAATGGCAGTAATTATAGGCTACATTATAAATTATGTTACAATCAAACTGTCGAGGGCTATTTAAGTTACAGTAGGGGCAGAAATGTATAAAGTGGGCCTTCATGTGAGAAGGTGATGGTGAACCTGGGTCTTCTGCTTGTCAAAGCACTGCCTTAGTCCACTCAGCTAGTCTTCAGGACTAAACGGCTGCGCTGAACCACCCTTAGTCCACTCAGCTAGTCTTCAGGACTAAACGGCTGCGCTGAACCACCCTTAGTCCACTCAGCTAGTTTTCAGGACTAAACGGCTGCGCTGAACCACCCTTAGTCCACTCAGCTAGTCTTCAAGACTAAACGGCTGCGCTGAACCACCCTTAGTCCACTCAGCTAGTCTTCAGGACTAAACGGCTGCGCTGAACCACCCTTAGTCCACTCAGCTAGTCTTCAGGACTAAACGGCTGCGCTGAACCACCCTTAGTCCACTCAGCTAGTCTTCAGGACTAAACGGCTGCGCTGAACCACCCTTAGTCCACTCAGCTAGTTTTCAGGACTAAACGGCTGCGCTGAACCACCCTTAGTCCACTCAGCTAGTCTTCAAGACTAAACGGCTGCGCTGAACCACCCTTAGTCCACTCAGCTAGTCTTCAGGACTAAACGGCTGCGCTGAACCACCCTTAGTCCACTCAGCTAGTCTTCAGGACTAAACGGCTGCGCTGAACCACCCTTAGTCCACTCAGCTAGTCTTCAGGACTAAACGGCTGCGCTGAACCACCCTTAGTCCACTCAGCTAGTCTTCAGGACTAAACGGCTGCGCTGAACCACCCTTAGTCCACTCAGCTAGTCTTCAGGACTAAACGGCTGCGCTGAACCACCCTTAGTCCACTCAGCTAGTCTTCAGGACTAAACGGCTGCGCTGAACCACCCTTAGTCCACTCAGCTAGTTTTCAGGGACTAAACGGCTGCGCTGAACCACCCTTAGTCCACTCAGCTAGTCTTCAAGACTAAACGGCTGTGCTGAACCACCCTTAGTCCACTCAGCTAGTCTTCGGGACTAAACGGCTGCGCTGAACCACCCTTAGTCCACTCAGCTAGTCTTCGGGACTAAACGGCTGCGCTGAACCACCCTTAGTCCACTCAGCTAGTCTTCGACTAAACGGCTGCGCTGAACCACCCTTAGTCCACTCAGCTAGTCTTCGGGACTAAACGGCTGTGCTGAACCACCCTTAGTCCACTCAGCTAGTCTTCGGGACTAAACGGCTGTGCTGAACCACCCTTAGTCCACTCAGCTAGTCTTCGGGACTAAACGGCTGCGCTGAACCACCCTTAGTCCACTCAGCTAGTCTTCGGGACTAAACGGCTGCGCTGAACCACCCTTAGTCCACTCAGCTAGTCTTCGGGACTAAACGGCTGCGCTGAACCACCCTTAGTCCACTCAGCTAGTCTTCGGGACTAAACGGCTGCGCTGAACCATCCTTAGTCCACTCAGCTAGTCTTCGGGACTAAACGGCTGCGCTGAACCACCCTTGTTACACTCAGCACATTGGGTCCAATTCAGCCTTGAGCGAAGTAGACTTAACAACACATGGGCTTAAGGCGACACAACCATGTTAAATAAACGAACATCTGGGAATTCCACCCATATTCTTTCATACGCTTTGTTTAGAAACAGAATTGGAAATTGAAACCCCACATTTTGGGCAGTAAGACAGCACATGTTTTGGGAATTTGACCCACTCAACCACACAGCCACATACGGTGTGAGGAACTTGGGCCCCATATCAGAAGACACATTTTTAGATTAAGCTTTCAAGCTTCAAAATCGTGTCTTGAAAAAGTTATTTTGTATTCAATAATTATTATCTTGGACAGACTATTTTTCACGAAACAATACTTTTTCGTATATCCTCTGTTTCAGCATTAGACCGTACATTTGACCTTTTGGATTTGTCTATGAGGAGTTTATCAGCAGGGAATATAAGGACTCCAATTAACAGTATACGAAAACACCAGAACTAGACAGGATTCTAAAAACCTTCATTGTGTTCAGGAGAGCTTTAGAGAGAGAAAATGACACCTAATGAGACAGGATCTAATTCTGTACGAAACAGGACTCGAAACACCATAATAATGTTTTCAACCTTTTTTGGGTTTGTGCTCCCAATCTTTGGCAAAGTGTTGCACAACTCTTGACAATGTGGTGTTACAACACACCACGTCATGTTTCCGAACACCTTTGGATGAATGTTTCAGTACTCCTTAAGACTGTCTCATAACCTCTTATGAGGTTCAGTTTTGGTGTTACAAAACACTTTATTTTAACAGTGTGTTGTGTTTTGAGATGTGTCCAGAAACTTCAAGGAACATAGTGGATCTCAGAGAGTGCAGGATCCAAAGTAGCTTTTACATGTCCTCATCACTAAGTGTTACTAATGTTTGTTTTTCGTAGCTACAGAAAGGGATTGACCCCTGACACCCAGCCCAGCAGTGGTGTGGACATTATGAGTAACGCTAGAGCAGTAGCTGGCCAGCACCATAGATGGATGGTGTCATTTACGGGATGCCAAGGGGGATATTTTTCAACCGAATAGCCCTGAATCCCTTCAGCCATAACTCAATGCACTGCTGCTCCTTTCCCAGAAAAACCTTATCTTTCCAGCAACCGTGTGGAACTGTGGATGTATTTATACACCACCACTGCCGGAGGGGGTCTAGTCTAGCGTAGCAAGCCCGGTCTAGGCCTAGAACCTGGGCAGCCACTGCCCCAAATCTGCCCCTCATCCATCCCATGGCTT
Organism: Oncorhynchus nerka; assembly: GCF_034236695.1. Taxonomy (NCBI): domain Eukaryota; kingdom Metazoa; phylum Chordata; class Actinopteri; order Salmoniformes; family Salmonidae; genus Oncorhynchus; species Oncorhynchus nerka. Next base: position 36,551,648 of record NC_088413.1, on the reverse strand, counting down.
CAAATGTGATTTATGTCACTGGAACACACAGTCGTGGAGAAGAGGCTCTGCTAGGTGACACTGGCGCTCTCGTTTTGCCTACGGGCATTTCGGTAAGAAGGTCTCTAAGTAGACCAACCGAACCCCTTCTGAAATATGATTTTGACGTACAGCGATTGGAGTAGTCGTGTGTGTGTGTGCACGTGCATGCGTGCCTATTTCTGTGCTTGTGCATGCTCGCACACGTCTATACGTCCCCCGTGCACACTCTTTCGACCGGGTTATGGCCGTTCTGGAAAATTAGCGAGACAGACTGAAATAATTATGTGTTGAAAAAGGTCAGCGTCAGAGCCAGCTAAGAGAGCAAACAGGCGTCTGCCTGCTGCCTCAGCTTAATGTGGTGGAATCATTTGGTGGTGATGGAGGGTGGATGAGGGGCGGAGGGGGAGGAGGAAATGTGTCTGGTATTTAAGCTTCTCCATTAGCATTCAGGCTGCAGAATGAGCCAGTGTTTTCCCAAGAATAGCGGCCTGAAAGCCATATAGATGACGGTGAACAATCAGCCTTATCGCTGAAGCCCCGGGTAGGGGGAGAGATAGAGGGAGAGCGAGGGATAGAGGTGGAAGAGGAAGGGAGACAGAGAAAGAGAGCGGGGGGAAGAGAGTGATTGAGAGAGGAAGGGAGAGAAAAGGGTTTAAAATAGACCAACGTTTAGCGAATGGATGACGAATAGGTCTACAAAGGCTCAGTCTCTTTTCCCGGAAGAGAAAATACGACATAAAGACATACTGTAGCCCTGGTTGCATGATAATCTGCTCTCCCTATTAATTGTCGGGCAGAACAGCCAGACAGGCAACACTGACGTAAATCATGACATATTATCAAGCTTCAGACCAAATCCTGTTGTAATGAGACTAAATGGAATCACATTTTTTTTTTTTTATATATAGAGGCAGAGGGGCAGGTACACAGACAGTATTGAGTCTATGTAGTGTCGCAGAACATCTCCATCGATGGTAAGTGGCCCCATCCATCAACATCAAAACAATAACAAGGAAATGGACAGAAATGTTTCTACGTAAATGCAGCTAAATGTCTGTCTATTACGCTAACAGATTAAAGAGCACAAGGAGAAGAGGCTCTTCAGATGACTCCTTGTCTGGAGAGTAGAGTGACTGTGTGCGTGTGTATTTGTGTGTGCGTGTGCGTGTGTGTGTGTGTGTGTGTGTGTGTGTGTGTGTGTGTGTGTGTGTGTGTGTGTGTGTGTGTGTGTGTGTGTGTGTGTGTATGTGTGTGTGTGTGTGTGTGTGTGTGTGTGTGTGTGTGTGTGTGTGTGTGTGTGTGTGCGTGGACGCATACTTACTCAGGCCCATATTTCATGTCTTTTACGTTCAGGCCCTGCAGCCAAAGCACAAAGCTCACAGAGGGAGGGGGTGAGTCGGGCAATGTCGCCCTATCTGGAGACAAAATGCCATGCGCTGGCCTTGACCACATCAAAAGCGATGATAATCCACTTCCTGGATAACATTCTTGTGGAACGGAGTAGCAGAAATAAGCTTCCGGGCCCATAAAAAAGTATCCATATCCTCAGTTTAACGATACCACCACTCTAGAAATGATTGGTCTATGTAAGAGGTATTTTACCAAGGGACCGAGAGAGAGAGAGAGGGGAGGTAAGTACTGTGAGTACCTATCACTCATTATGAGTAAAACACGTAGAAGTTTGTAGGAGTAGAAGGAGAGAACGCTTGTTGGTGTGGAACTAGTCATCGTGTCATGATGATGCTTAATGTTCTTTTCATGTTACGTTTGCAAAACCACTCCGTCTGTCTAGTAAATTCTTGCACAGGACAGCAGATTTTTTGGGGGGGTTCCGGAAAGGGGCCATAATTGAAATGTATGTTTATGTTGTACATCTTTTTATGTGATTAGGGGGACTATTACGGACATCTGATTCCCTCTGAGATGGATCGGCGACGAGGAATACGAGTTTTCTCATTTTTGTTTCACAGCTTAGCTTCGCGCTGACTCAGATCTTGCCAAATTTATAGGAGCTTGCTGCCATCCCAAAGAGGATCAAGGGGGTGAGTTGGAGTTACAGTCGGTTTTTATCTCTTGGTTGAATTATGGCAGAGGATTAGTTCTGTGTGCCAAAATGGCACCATATTCCCTATGTAGTGCACTTACTTTCAAACAGGGCCCATAGGGTATCTGGTCAAAAGTAGTACACTATGTAGGACATAGGGTTCCATTTGAAATATAGTCCAAGTCAGGTGTCAGTAGAACTACATTAGCACCTACAGCACCAGTACTCCTACTTTCAGTGATGGTCACTTTTCAGTGATGGTCACAAATGTTTTTGTTGAAGAAGAGGTCAAACAGTTTTGCATAACTAACCCAGAACCCAGTTTGTATACTAAAATATGAAATCTATTTGAGTTAGGAGGCTGGTATTGACCAGGACTTGCATTCGGTATTATAAACACATTTGAAGGTGAAAATTATAGGGATATAGGGCTCTGGTCAAAAATAGTGCAACATAAAATGGAATAGGGTAGATATTTGGGACACACGCCAAGATGGGGCCTTGTGGAGACCGACCGATCACAAGACTCCTGTTTACTAATCCTGGATATGTCCCGAATGGCACCCTAGTCCCTAATTAGTGCACTATTTTTAACCAGGGCCCATAGGGTTAACCCATAGGGATCTGGTCAGTGCACCAGATAAACAATAGGGTGACATTAAGAACACACATAATTAAAACATCACTGCTGTAAATCAACATGCAGACAAACAATTCATACGTGAGCAAAATACGTAAATTCAATAATATAAAGGTTTATAAAGGGAGAGTAAGTTAGAAGTATGTGTGTGTGTGTGTGGGGGGGGCTGTTTGCTTAAATGACTGCTAAACAATCTGACAAAAGTGTCTTTAATTAGGAGGGCTGACTCAAAGCAAGAACCACCTTTTGAATGTGTAATTATGCCGTAATGTTTATTAATGTGTTTATTCCCCAGTACAGGGACAGACAAGAAGGCAAGCAGCAACCTGATAATTATTTCCAAGACAGACAGAGAGAAAGAGAGAGAGTTGGAGGGAGGGAGGTTATGGAGAGAGAGAGAGAGAGAAAGAGAGAGAGTTGGAGGGAGGGAGGTTATGGAGGAGAGAGAGAGAGAGAGAGAGAGAGAGAGAGAGAGAGAGAGAGGGGTGAGAAAGAGAAAGAGAGAGAGACAGAAAGACAGGGAGAGAGAAACATTGATTGAGAGGGGGAGGCAGACAGAGAGAGAGAACTTTACAATTAAAGGTTTTCTACAGCAATCGTGGCACGTAAAATGTAACCCTTAATTTCCTGTACAGTTATAACAGTTTCTATTGCAATTGTGGCACCTAGGTGTAATCACAAAGATATAGTTAATATTACATTATGTCAAATCGATCTGTCTGAACAGAACCATGAGAGCACGTCGTACGCTACAGTTCCCAGAGTCTCAGCCTTACAGTGCGCTCAGAAAGTATTCACACCCCTTGACTTTTTCCACATTTTGTTGTGTTACAGACTGAATTTAAAATGTATTAAATTGAGATGTTGTGTCACTCGCCTACACACAATACCCCCATAATGTCAAAGTGGAATTATGTTTTTTAGAAACGTTCACAAATTCATTAAAAATGAAAAGCTGAAACTTCTCAAGTCAATAACTTTGCAATCCCTTTGTTATTGCAATCCTAAATATAATATAATCAGGAGTAAAAATGTGCTTAACAAATCACATAATAAGTTGCATGGACTCACTATGTGTGCAATAATAGTGTTAAACATGATTTCTGAATGACTACTTTATCTCTGTACCCCACACATACAATTATCTGTAAGGTCCCTCAGTCGAGCAGTGAATTTCAAACACAGATTCAACCACAAAGACCAGGAAGGTTTTCCAATGACTCACAAAGAAGGGCACCTATTGGTCGACGGGTAAAAATAACAAAAGCAGACATTGAATATCCCTTTGAGCTTGGTGAATAATTACACTTTGGATGGTGTATCAATACACCCAGTCTTTCACGTTCTGACCTCAGTTCTTTTGTTATGTCTTTGTTTTAGTTTGGTCAGGGCGTGAGTTGGGGTGGGTTGTCTATGTTCGTTTTCTATGTTGTGTTTTGCGTTTGGCCTGGTATGGTTCTCAATCAGAGGCAGGTGTCGTTAGTTGTCTCTGATTGAGAATCATACTTAGGTAGCCTGTTTTCCCACCTGTGTTTCGTGGGTGTTTATTTTCTGTCTTTGTGTATGTCACCAGACAGGACTGTTTTTGTTTTAGTGTTCTGTGCTTAATAAATTCACCATGAACACATACCACGCTGCGCATTGGTCCTCCGATCCTTGCTACTCCTCCTCAGAAGAGGAGGAAGACGAGCGTTACACAGTCACTACAAAGATACAGGCGCCCTTCCCAACTCAGTTTCAGGAGAGGAAGGAAACCGCGCAGGGATTTCACCATGAGGCCAATGGTGAATTTAATCCTGAAGGGTTTATTGACATCCGTGTGTCAATCTAAGTAGGGTAATAAAATAATCCCCATAACAACGTGCCAGTTTAAGATAGAGATATATTTGTTGTTGTTGTTGCATTGACTGTGTCTCAATCCACCAAAATACGTCTATGTCCGTCTGCTGTGGTGGAAGGTGACCGAGAAATGTTTTGTCAGACCAACGCTTCCACGACCCCCACAAGTCACGGGATGTCACTGGACTCGCCTGAAGGCAACTCATACAAACAAATGGATGTATGGAGGTAGTTTTGTGCCAACAAAAATAGAGGTTAATAGTGTGTCCCAAAAAAATGTCATATTTCCAGAGCTTTCTTTTATCCCATAGATGTAGGACATGCATCATGATTTATTTTTTTAACAACCTTTTGCAATTTCTGACGGTTTTATTCAATGTGTTTCTATGGGCTATAATAGTAAAGGCCAAATTCAAAATTTTATCAAATAATAAATCAAATATATAAAAAAAAATAGTTTTTATATATATATATATATCCACCAAATCCATACACCTAAAGGTGTCCTAAAATTACAAATCAAATAGTTAAATAATCCAAGGATAATCATCTTAAAACAATTCCATATGTTAGCGATGGAGAATAATGAAATAGTAGTACAGGAAAAATACTTGAACCCTCTGTGGAAAGGGTCCTATGTGGAACCCAAAAGTGTTCTTCAAGAAACCAAAAGGGTTCTACCCGGAACCAGAAAGTGTTCTTCAAAGGGTTCTCCTATGGGGACAGCGGTCTTCCTTTTTCATAAGACTGTAGCAGCGATAAACAACCAACTGACAGAGCTTGAAGAATAAAAAATAAAAAATGGAATGTGCAAATGTTGTAGAATCCAGATGTGCAAAGCTCTTAGCGACCCAGAAAGACTCACAACTATAACCGCTGCCAAAGGTGATTGTGACATGTATTGACTCAGGGGTGTGAATACGTACGTACATTATACATTTATGTATTTTCATGTTCAATACATTTTCACATTGCTGTTATGGGGTATTGTGTGTAGATGGGTGGGACACTTTGATTTAATCCATTTTGAATTCAGGCTGCACCACAACAACATGTGGAATAAGTCAAGGGGTATGAACACTTTCTGAAGGTTTAGAATGAGAACACATACTCCTGTGTAAATGCCAGAGGCAGGGGCAAATTAATTGGTATGGAGAGAAGGTGAGAGAGAGAGAGAGAGAGAGAAAGAGAGAGAGAGAGAGAGAGAGAGAGAGAGAGAGAGCTTGGTGACAAGGAGAAGGAAAACATTAAACATATTAATATACGGAAGGGATGTGCGTATGCGTCGTTAGGTCTAAATTGCTTCAAGCTGATATACCAGGGAAATGAGGGAACTCCATAATGAAGGCTTTTAAATGGCACCATATTCACTAACTGTGCACAACTTTTGGCCTGAGCCCTATGGTCCCTGGTCAAAAGTACTGCACAACGTAGGGAATTTGGTTGAGACATTTGAGACTTAGCTGGAAACCACAGGCATAGACAGTAATCTGTTCCGGTTGAGCATTGATCTCTGGTTGTTTCATTGGATTAACAGTATCAAAACATCCAGCTACCGTATCAACTCTCAGACATAGATGTTTTGTCATGTTGAAAGGGCAGGTCCACAAGCGACTTTTCTGACTGTCTGAGCGCCTCACAGTGTGTGTGTGTGTGTGTGTGTGTGTGTGTGTGTGTGTGTGTGTGTGTGTGTGTGTGTGTGTGTGTGTGTGTGTGTGTGTGTGTGTGTGTGTGTGAAGCCACTCTTAACGCTACAGGAAGCATGCCCACCAGAATCTTGAGGAAGTTGACCCTTAGGTCTTAGCGTGGAAGGTCGAGCTGGGTGTATTTTAAGATAAAGTCATGTAACTGTCCTGTATGCATATTTGAAGATAAAATATAGGCATTTGAACATAACATCAACACATGCAGTCGAGCAATCGTTCTCGTGTCTTCCCGATTCCCAACTCAACAGACCTGGCAAGGTGACTACAGCGTAGTTATTCTCTCCATAAGGCAATCAAACAGGAAAAAATGTCAGTACAGAGACAAAGTGGAGTTGCAATTCACCGGAAGCGAGACGTATGTGGCAGGGTCTACAGACAATCACAGACTACAAAGGGAAAACCAGCCACGTCGCGGACACGGGCGTCTTGCTTCTGGACAAGCTAAACACCTTATTCGCCCACTTTGAGCATAACACAGGGCCACCAAATCTGCCCGCTACCAAGGACTGTGGGCTCTCCTTCTCCATGGCCGACACGAGTAAGACGTTTAAGAGTGTTAACCCTCGCAAGACTGCCGGCCTAGACGGCCTCCCTAGCCACGTCCTCAGAGCATCCGCAGACTAGCTGGCTGGAGTGTTTACAGACATATTCAATCTATCCCTATCCCAGTCTGCTGTCCCCACTTGCTTCTGTCCCCACATTGTTCTTGTACCCAAGAGAGCAACGGTAACTGAATTTAAATGACTACTGTCCCGTAGCACTCACTTCTGTCATCGTGAAGTGTTTTGAGACACAAGTCAACGATCATATCATCTCTACATTACCTGACACCCTAGACCCACCTCAATTTGCTTACCGCCCCAATAGATCCACAGACGATGTGATTGCCATCACACTGCACACCGCCCTATTTTTATTTGACCTTTATTTAACTAGGCAAGTCAGTTAAGAACAAATTCTTATTTTCAATGACGGCCTAGGAACAGTGGGTTAACTGACTGTTCAGGGGCAGAACAACAGATGTGTACCTTGTCAGTAACGGGGATTTGAAAATGCAACCTTCCGGTTACTAGTCCAACGCTCTAACCACTAGGCTACCCTGCCGTCCCTATCCCATCTGGACATGAGGAATACCTATGTAAGAATGCTGTTCATTGACTATAGCTCAGCATTCAACACCATAGTACCCTCCAAGCTCATCATTAAGCTTGGGGCCTTGGGTCTGAACCCCACCCTTTGCAACTGGGTCCAGGTGCCATTAATACAGGTAACGAGTGGAGGACAGAGGAGCCTCTTAAAGAAGAAGTTACAGGTCTGTGAGAGCCAGAAATCTTGCTTGTTTGTAGGTGACCAAATACTTATTTTCCACCGTAATTTGCAAATAAATTCATTAAAAATCCTACAATGTGATTTTCAGGATTTTTTTTCTCATTTTGTCTGTCATAGATGAAGTGTACCTATGATGACAATTACAGGCCTCTTTCATCTTTTTAAGTGGGAGAACTTGCACAATTGGTGGCTGACTAAATACTTTTTTGCCCTGTACTGTACTGTACGTGTATGTGACCAATAAAGTGTGATTTGATTTGATTTGAACTCAGGTGCTCAAGTTGACCATTTCAAGATTTGAATTATACTGTATGGATTATATGAAATATAAAGTTGCACACGTAAATAAAAATGTTTGTTTATATATGATTCACAAGAGGCTCAATGACAGAAATAATGTAGAACATTCCATGAACACAGGGTTTATGTCTCAAATAGCTCCCAGTCCCTAAATAGTGCACAATGGAAAGTATTCACACCCAGACTTTCCCCACATTTTGTTGTGTTACTGCCTGAATTTAAAATCGATTAAATTCAGATTTATGGTTACTAGCCAACACACAATGCCCCATAATGTCAAAGTAGGAATATGTTTTTCAAAAATATTACATATGAATAAAACATGAAAAGAGTCCAGAACTATTAAAACTGTTTTTTTTTTAATGGGAAGCCTGAATAAGTTCAGGAGTAAAAACGTGCTTAACAAGTCATTCATAATAAGTAGCATGGACTCACTCTGTGTGCAATAACAGTGTTTAACAGGATTTAATAACGACTACCTCATCTCTGTACCCCATTATCTGTAAGGTCCCTCAGTCGAGCAGTGAATATAAAACACAGATTCAACCACAAAGACCAGGGAGGTTTTCCAATGCCTCTCAATGAAGGCCACATTGAATATCCCTTTAAGCATATTGAAGTTCTTAATTACACTTTGGATGGTGTATCAATACACCGAGTCACTACAAAGATACAGGCATCTTTCCTAACTCAAGTTGCCGGAGAGGAAGGAAACCTCTCAGAGGCCAATGGTAACTTTAAAACAGTTACAGAGTTGAATGGCTGTGATAGAAGAAAACAAGATGGACTAACAACATTGTAGTTACTCCACCATACTAACCTAACTGACAGAGTGAAAAGCAGGAAGCTTGTACAACATTCGAGACGTGTAGTCCATTTGTCATTCCAATCTCCTTTGCATTAGCGTAGCCTCTTCTGTAGCCTGTCAACTATGTGTCTGTCTATCCCTGTTCTCTCCTCTCTGCACAGACCATACAAACGCTCCACACCGCGTGGCCGCGGCCACTCTAATCTGGTGGTCCCAGCGCGCACGACCCACGTGGAGTTCCAGGTCTCCGGTAGCCTCTGGAACTGCCGATCTGCGGCCAACAAGGCAGAGTTCATCTCAGTCTATGCCTCCCTCCAGTCCCTCGACTTCTTGGCACTGACGGAAACATGGATCACCACAGATAACACTGCTACTCCTACTGCTCTCTCTTCGTCCGCCCACGTGTTCTCGCACACCCCAAGAGCTTCTGGTCAGCGGGGTGGTGGCACCGGGATCCTCATCTCTCCCAAGTGGTCATTCTCTCTTTCTCCCCTTACCCATCTGTCTATCGCCTCCTTTGAATTCCATGCTGTCACAGTTACCAGCCCTTTCAAGCTTAACATCCTTATCATTTATCGCCCTCCAGGTTCCCTCTGAGAGTTCATTAATGAGCTTGATGCCTTGATAAGCTCCTTTCCTGAGGATGGCTCACCTCTCACCGTTCTGGGCGACTTTAACCTCCCCACGTCTACCTTTGACTCATTCCTCTCTGCCTCCTTCTTTCCACTCCTCTCCTCTTTTGACCTCACCCTCTCACCTTCCCCCTCTACTCACAAGGCAGGCAATACGTTCAACCTCATCTTTTACTAGATGCTGTTCTTCCACTAACCTCACTGCAACTCCCCTCCAAGTCTCCGACCACTACCTTGTATCCTTTTCCCTCTTGCTCTCATCCAACACTTCCCACACTGCCCCTACTCGGATGGTATCGCGCCGTCCCAATCTTCGCTCTCTCTCCCCAGCTACTCTCTCCTCTTCCATCCTATCATCTCTTCCCTCTGCTCAAACCTTCTCCAACCTATCTCCTGATTCTGCCTCCTCAACCCTCCTCTCCTCCCTTTCTGCATCCCTTGATTCTCTATGTCCCCTATCCTCCAGGCCGGCTCGGTCCTCCCCTCCTGCTCCGTGGCTCGACGACTCATTGCGAGCTCACAGAACAGGGCTCCGGGCAGCCGAGCGGAAATGGAGGAAAACTCGCCTCCCTGCGGACCTGGCATCCTTTCACTCCCTCCTCTCTACATTTTCCTCTTCTGTCTCTGCTGCTAAAGCCACTTTCTACCACTCTAAAGTCCAAGCATCTGCCTCTAACCCTAGGAAGCTCTTTGCCACCTTCTCCTCCCTCCTGAATCCTCCTCCCCCTCCCCCCCCTCCTCCCTCTCTGCAGATGACTTCGTCAACCATTTTGAAAAGAAGGTCGACGACATCCGATCCTCGTTTGCTAAGTCAAACGACACCGCTGGTTCTGCTCACACTGCCCTACCCTGTGCTCTGACCTCTTTCTCCCCTCTCTCTCCAGATGAAATCTCGCGTCTTGTGACGGCCGGCCGCCCAACAACCTGCCCGCTTGACCCTATTCCCTCCTCTCTTCTCCAGACCATTTCCGGAGACCTTCTCCCTTACCTCACCTCGCTCATCAACTCATCCCTGATCCCTGACCGCTGGCTACGTCCCTTCTGTCTTCAAGAGAGCGAGAGTTGCACCCCTTCTGAAAAAACCTACACTCGATCCCTCCGATGTCAACAACTACAGACCAGTATCCCTTCTTTCTTTTCTCTCCAAAACTCTTGAACGTGCCGTCCTTGGCCAGCTCTCCCGCTATCTCTCTCAGAATGACCTTCTTGATCCAAATCAGTCAGGTTTCAAGACTAGTCATTCAACTGAGACTGCTCTTCTCTGTATCACGGAGGCCCTCCGCACTGCTAAAGCTAACTCTCTCTCCTCTGCTCTCATCCTTCTAGACCTATCGGCTGCCTTCGATACTGTGAACCATCAGATCCTCCTCTCCACCCTCTCCGAGTTGGGCATCTCCGACGCGGCCCACGCTTGGATTGCGTCCTACCTGACAGGTCGCTCCTACCAGGTGGCGTGGCGAGAATCTGTCTCCTCACCACGCGCTCTCACCACTGGCGTCCCCCAGGGCTCTGTTCTAGGCCCACTCCTATTCTCGCTATACACCAAGTCACTTGGCTCTGTCATAACCTCACATGGTCTCTCCTATCATTGCTAAGCAGACGACACACAATTAATCTTCTCCTTTCCCCCTTCTGATGACCAGGTGGCGAATCGCATCTCTGCATGTCTGGCAGACATATCAGTGTGGATGACGGATCACCACCTCAAGCTGAACCTCGGCAAGACGGAGCTGCTCTTCCTCCCGGGGAAGGACTGCCCGTTCCATGATCTCGCCATCACGGTTGACAACTCCATTGTGTCCTCCTCCCAGAGCGCTAAGAACCTTGGCGTGATCCTGGACAACACCCTGTCGTTCTCAACTAACATCAAGGCGGTGGCCCGTTCTTGTAGGTTCATGCTCTACAACATCCGCAGAGTACGACCCTGCCTCACACAGGAAGCAGCGCAGGTCCTAATCCAGGCACTTGTCATCTCCCGTCTGGATTACTGCAACTCGCTGTTGGCTGGGCTCCCTGCCTGTGCCATTAAACCCCTACAACTCATCCAGAACGCCGCAGCCCATCTGGTGTTCAACCTTCCCAAGTTCTCTCACGTCACCCCGCTCCTCCGCTCTCTCCACTGGCTTCCAGTTGAAGCTCGCATCCGCTACAAGACCATGGTGCTTGCCTACGGAGCTGTGAGGGGAACAGCACCTCAGTACCTCCAGGCTCTGATCAGGCCCTACACCCAAACAAGGGCACTGCGTTCATCCACCTCTGGCCTGCTCGCCTCCCTACCACTGAGGAAGTACAGTTCCCGCGCAGCCCAGTCAAAACTGTTCGCTGCTCTGGCCCCCCAATGGTGGAACAAACTCCCTCACGACGCCAGGACAGCGGAGTCAATCACCACCTTCCGGAGACACCTGAAACCCCACCTCTTTCAGGAATACCTAGGATAGGATAAAGTAATCCTTCTCACCCCCCCCCCCTTAAAAGATTTAGATGCACTATTGTAAAGTGGCTGTTCCACTGGATGTCTTAAGGTGAACGCACCAATTTGTAAGTCGCTCTGGATGAGAGCGTCTGCTAAATGACTTAAATGTAAATATAAATGTAAATGTACAGAATACTAATATTCCAGAAGGCACTAATGTCATACTGCAAAAAAATGTGGCAAAGTAATTCACTTTTGTCCTGAATACAGTGTTATGTTCGGGGCAAATCCAATACAGCACATTACTGAGTACCAATCTCCATATTTTCAAGCATAGTGGTGGCCGCATCATGTTGTGGGTGTGCTTGTCGTCATTAAGGACAGGGGAGTTTTCAGGATAAAAAATAAATAAACGGAACGGAGCTAAGCACAGGCAAAAACCTGGTTCAGTCTGCTTTCCACCAGACACTGGGAGATAAACGCACCTTTCAGCAGGACAATAACCTGAAACAAAACGCCAAATCTACACTGGAGTTGCTTATCAAGAAGCCAGTGAGTGTTCCTGAGTGGCAGAGTTACTGTTTCAACTGAAATCTAACCCGAAAATCTATGCCAAGACCTGAAAATGGTTGTCTAGCAATGATCAACAAACAATTTGACAGAGCTTTAAGAATTATGAAAAGAATAATGGGCAAATGTTGCACAATCCAGGTGTGGAAAGATCTTCCAGACTCACCCAGAAAGACTCGCCGCCAAAGGTGCTTCTACAAAGTATTGACTCAGGGGGTGTGAATACTTATGTAAACGGGATATTTCTGTATAAAACGTAAAACATTTGCACCAACCA